>NC_061514.1:169384918-169413926 GCF_022539505.1 Lolium rigidum
TGTAATCTACCACATGGAACAATCATTAACCGCAAAATCTCACAGATTGCCACGGCAATCTCAACGCAATCACGACACATGTATCTAAAACATAAGCTGAAAATGTTTGATCCCTATCTTTACCTAGATTATAACTCTTATTGTGGATTTCTATCTAAGATGGAGTATATTTTACATTTAAAGCCGCATATGACCTAGTTGATTGGAGAATTAGCAACTTGTGAACTACGGTAGTTTTCATCTGGATCCCAATGGCGTCCTCTGAATTTCCGCTTCCCGGAGTGGTGTTTTTGGCACCCGAGAGCATATGCTCCTGGTTTTAAAATTTTGTTTTAAATATATTTTAAAATGTTGAAAAAATCGAACATAAAATTTAATGGGTACATCTTGAAATTCTACACGCTCACAAAGTTATTTGATGGAAAGCCAACACTTTTAGTGTCATGTGTAAAAAAGATTACTTTTTATGTAAAAAAAGTTGTCTACGTAACCTTTTATTTTGTCTTGTTTACACAAGCCACAATTTTTTATTGATTTTTCGCAAAACTTGATGTGAGCCCATAGAATGTTGATAAGTAAGGGTGAAAATTTTCGTTCGAATTTTTTGATATTTTAAAATGTTTTTTTCCGATGGCAGGAGCATAGGCTCCCAAGTGCCAAATTGAATTTCCACTATCTGAACATCTTTATATTTTTCGCTACGCTTCGGCCCAAACATACCGGCGACGGGTCTCCCTCCGCTCATCAGAAGTTAGCCTCCATTTAGTATATGAATTTGGATCACAATACAACAAACTCCACCTTGAGAAAAATTCTATCTTGTAGCATGAACTTCAACAATCTCCTGAACAACAAAGAAAAACACTTGCTGGCACCGACAGCCACTTGGGCTAAACAATTATACCAACCAAGCTCAAACTTGGAAACAGGAACAGACTTTGTCATCATATCAGCAGTATTGTCATGAGTACTTATCTTGCATACCTTCAGTTTACCTTGAGCAACAATGTCGCGAATATAATGGTACTTGATATCAATGTGCTTTGTCCTCTCATGGAACATTTGATTTTTAGTAAGGTATATTGCACTTTGACTATCAAAAAACAAGTTAATGCAAGAATCATCTCCACAAAGCTCAGCATACAAACCTTTCAACCAAACAGACTCTTTGCAAGATTCATTAATTGCTATATATTCTACTTTGGTTGTAGATTGGGCAATAACAGGTTGTAACGTTGCCTTCCAACTCACAGCACATCCACCAACAGTGAACACATAACCTGTGAGGGATCTTCTCTTATCCAAATCGGCAGCAAAATCTGAAACCACATAGCCTACGAGTCCCTCACCGTTCTTGCCAAACTTCAAGCAAGCTTTGGATGTGCCACGAATGTACCTGAAAATCCACTGAACAACTTTCCAATGTTCTTTACCAGGGTTAGCCATGTATCGATTGAAAAAACTCATAGCATATGACAAATCAGTGCGAGAACAGACCATGACATACATCAATGAACCAACATCACTAGAATATGGAACTCGAGACATGTACTCAATATCTTCCTCGTTACTAGAACATTGCAATGCTGACAATTTGAAGTGAGAAGCAATTGGTGTACTAACAGACTTTGCATCATGCATATTAAAACAATGAAGAACTTTCTGGATGTAATTTTGCTGACTAACAAATAACACACTAGATTTTTTGTCTCTTGTAATTTCCATACCTAGTATTTTCTTAGCAGCACCAAGATCCTTCATCTCAAACTCACTACTTAATTGTGACTTTAAAGTAGTGATCTCTTTCTCGCTCTTGGCAGCAATCAACATATCATCAACATATAACAGCAAGTATAGTGGTGATCCATTAAAAAATTTGATATAAACACAACTATCATATTGAGATCTCTTAAACTTATGTGCAATCATAAATGAATCAAACCTTTTATACCACTGTCTTGGAGACTGTTTCAAACCATAAAGGGACCTCTTCAACTTGCAAACAAGATCCTCCTTACCAGGTACAACAAAACCTTCAGGTTGGTCCATGTATATCTCCTCCTCAAGCTCACCATGCAGAAAAGTAGTCTTTACATCTAGCTGCTCAAGCTCAAGATCATGCATAGCCACAATACCAAAGAATGCACGAATGGAGCTATGCTTCACAACCGGAGAGAATACATCATTATAATCAATACCTGGAATTTGACTGAAACCTTTTGCTACTAACCTTGCCTTAAACTTTGGAGGATCATTAGGAGACAAACCTTTCTTTCTTTTAAATATCCACTTACATCGGACAACCTTCTTTTGTTTAGGCAAGCGCACAACATCCCATGTGCCATTCTTGTCAAGCGATTGCATCTCCTCTTGCATAGCAGAAATCCACTTCACGCGGTCAACGGATGCAACGGCCTCAGCATATGTAGCAGGTTCAGTATCATGCTCCACCTGTTCAGCACAACTCAAAGCATGGTGAACAAGATTACACCCTTCAATTAAACGAGGACGTGGACCTTTGTTACGCCTCGGTCTATCAGCAGCAATGGAACTATTTGTTTGCTGCAAAAGAGGTGGTGAGTGCTGAACAACAATGTTCTCATTCTCATCAACATCATTTTCTTTCTCCTCCATGTGCTCCACCTGCACGCTGATCCTCTGTTGCTCATCATCAGAATTATCATAAAATTCAACAACATCAGTAACATCTGTAGATAAACTCTTATAAAACATGACAACCTCATTAAAGACAACATTCCTGCTATGCAAAACTTTCTTAGTTTCAGGATTCCATAACTTATATGCCTTAACTCCTGAACCATAACCAAGAAACACACACTTAACAGCCCTAGGCTCTAGCTCTCCATTATCAACATGAGCATAAGCAATGCAACCGAAAACTCTCAACTGTGAATAATCAGCAGATACCTCAATAGGAGTTTTCTTATCAAGCGGAATGCAAGGTGACCTGTTTATCAAGTAACAAGCGGTGGAGGCTGCTTCAGCCCCAAAACGTCTATGCATACCAGCATTAGACAACATGCAGCGAGTCTTGGAGATGATGGTTCTGTTCATCCTCTCCGCCACACTATTCTGCTGAGGAGTATATGGGATGGTGTGGTGCCTGACAATGCCTTCGTCGCTGCAATAATCATTGAAAACAGTAGAACAAAACTCCATGCCATTGTCAGTACGAAGCAATTTAACTTTCTTTTCTGTTTGCTTCTCTACCATAACTTTCCACTTTCTAAAAGCATCAAACACATCAGATTTACGTTCCAGAAAGAGAGGCCACACTTTTCTGGAGTAATCATCTATGATAATAAGCATGTAATTTGCACCACCAAGAATAGTCCTGCGGGAAGGTCCCCACACATCAGCATGCACATAATCTAGAATTCCTTTAGTGGTATGAACGGAAGCATTGAATTTAACTCTTTTATGCTTACGAAAAATTCAGAGCTTACAGAACTCAAACTTACTCAAATTGCAGCCATCTAGCAGGTCTCTCCTGTGAAATTCTGCCATGCCATGTTCACTCATATGTCCAAGACACATATGCCACATATTAGTTTTACCAGGTTCATCAGGAATAACAACAGCAACAATACCAGACAAAGTGCTACCTCTAAGAACATATAATTTTGCAGAATTCATATCACCAATCATGTGAACGAGAGAACCTTTTGATACCTTCAGAACTCCGCAAGAACCGGAGTGTTTGTACCCGTCAACATCAAGGGTACTGAGAGAGATCAGATTTCTAGCCATGCCAGGTATGTGTCTCACATCTGTCAGAGTACGTGTCATGCCACCATGCATCTTGATCTGAACGGAGCCAATGCCTACGATCTCACGTGGGTTGTTATCTCCAATACGCACAACATCTCCACTCTGCACAAACTCATAAGAACTGAACCAGTCTTTATTACAGCAAATATGAAACGAACATGCAGAATCAAGGATCCACTCATCATTACCAGAAACAAAACCAGCAAACACAACTAGGTAATCGCCATCAGAATTATCACTGGAAACAACAGCAGCTTTACCATCACCCTCAGATTTGTTTTACGGTTGGTAAGTACCGTTTCTTTTCTCTTTGTTCTGCAACTTCCAGCAATCATCAATATTGTGGCTAGTTTTCTTGCAATACTTGTAGAACTTACCATCTCGTCCCTTGGACTTTGAGCGACCTCTGTCGATCTTGCTCTTATCTGTGTTGTAGTTGTTGTAATTGTTGTTTCCGTTCTCGATCATGTCTCGGACCTGCAGTGCTTCAGCGTTAGATGACGAACCCTCTGCTTGCACCATAGATTTCATCTTTTCCCTCTGCTGGAGGGCCTCATAAACTTCGGCAAGGGTTAGTTCATCATGGCTGTATAACAAGGTGTCTCGAAAATTCGCAAAGAATTAGGCAACGAGAGTAACAGTATAAGAGCGAGATCCTCATCATCATAATTTACCTCCATGGACAGCAAATCAGAAACGATCTCTCTAAAGATCGATAGATGCACCTTCTTGCAGCTTGTGCAAGAACAACTTCATCTTCACGTGCATCTTACTGGTTAGATCTTTGGACATGCAGATCGATTCCAGTTTCAACCACAGCGCCGCTGCGGATTTCTCAGCCAACACTTCTTGCAAGATATTGTTGGATAGATGAAGCTGAATTAATGAAAAAGTCTTAAGGTCTTTCCTCTTTTCATCGTCGGTCCAGGTCTTGGCATATTTCTTGCCAAATCCATCAAGAGCTTCATCCAGATCAGAAGACTAGGTAAGGATCGCCCTCATCTTCACTTGTCACAGAGAAAATCTCGTGGTATAATCCAGCTGCGGTAGATCGAACTTCAAGGAAGACATGTCGCAAAACCCTAGATTGAAAGACGGGCTCTGATACCACTTGTTATAAAAGCGACAAGCAAATAACAAAGAACAAAACAAGAACACATGCAGGGGACACAAGATTTAACGTGGAAAACCCCTTTCAACGGAGAAGGGGAAAAACCCACGGACGCCAGCCAACAAAACTTCACTATATCGGGGAGTGTTTACAAACACTGTGGGTTATCTTATAATCTGATAAACCCTAGCCGGTGACTTACAAGATGTATATATAGGCGGTGCCAACGATCCATACCGCCTCGCTCCGCTCGTCAGAAGTTACCCTCCCTTTAGTATATGAATTTGGATCACAATACAACACTGGCTCACCTTTTTTTTGCGAGTAAAAGAAGATGCCATTAATACAGAAACATTACAGAAAGGCCCCCAACGAAAAAAAATACTCCCTCTGTTCCATTCTATAGTACCTATTGTTTTTTGGCACGGAAATTAGCACAAGAGTGTTCTTTACACAAGACCCCCTAGATTAATGATTTGAGATCTGAGTAAAATGAGGGAAATCGGTAACTTCCTAAATTAACATAACAAATCCCACAAATCTCTCTGGTTGACTCTCCATATATGTGCAGCCAGGTTATATTAAGGAAATAAAAACATTGCTTCCTAAATCTAAGGAATCGTTGGGCTCATGCATTAGGAATCTCAATTAATTGTTTCCTTTTTGTACGGATTTTTTCCACGCATGTAGAGGGGGTAATTGAAAAAGAGCCAAGCTACAACCTTATATTCTGAAACAAATGCCAAAAATCTATAGGCATTATAGAAAGGAACGGAGGGAGTACATCACAAGCCCTCTGCAAGTTGACCACGACAGCGATAAGCTGGAGCCGTCGGTGGCGCGCCGTCGCAGCTGCCTCCCTTGATGCCTTGGATCGGAGGCAGACCCCACGCGACCGGGAAGTCGCCGAGCGCCAGTCCCGGAGGACCTACACCGGAGATTGCCGTCATCATCGATCCGAATCGCCGCATCCTCTTCCACCAGATCTCGATCTGCTGGCTCCGCCGTCCCACTGACACCAGCGCGGGGAAGCCGCCCACATCACCTCTGCAGAGATGCGAGCGCGACGAAGGCAGCAGCTCGACGGCGAAGCTCAAGAGAACGACGTCATCGGAGGGGAAAGCCACCACTTGCAAACACCTAACTGGCCGCATCTCCGCCCCGACGCTGCCGGCAGGGAAACCTAACCCTCCTACACTATGTGCACGTCGCGAATCGGCGTTCCCCCGACCTCCCACCGCCAGGGCGACAGGCGAAGGCCGAGGGAACGGCCGATTCGGCGATGGCGAGGTGGAGCGCCCGGTGCACTACGGGAACCAGTCAAGGTGCCGACGGCCAGATCCTGTGCCGACGGCAAAATATCGGGGCCGTCGGCACAGGACTCGATCCGGCCAGGCCAGCAGGTCAGCCGTCGGCACAGGTATACCATCGGCACATGAAGGTCTGTGCCGACGGCAACCGTCGGCACGGCTTTGGCCGTCGGCACGGCCTCTCCGCCACGACGGCGAGCTAACAACGTTAGGCACTGTGCCGACCGGCAAAGCCGTCGGCACATATTTTCAGCTACTGTGCCGACGGCAAAGCCGTCGGCATAGCTATTTTCCATTTTACCACATTAATCTTCAAAAAATCATAACTAAATCATTATAATTCAGAAAAATACAAATAATATATCAAAATTTTCAGAAAAATAAGGTCTATCTTGGAAAAATATCAAACTTGCAATATTTAAAATATCTCAAAGAACCTTCTCAAAAATGAGCTATCATATCCGATGTTTTATGGCATTCACACAGAACAACCAATGTTAAGGATAGATTCACATAGGTACCAACACATTTTTCAAAAATACTAGACCAACTAAGATGGAAAATTTCTCAACCGGTGTATCTGGAATCTTTCCGTCCACCCCTCATGAAAAAGACAAATTCCTGCCGAATCGGCAGGAGGCCGACCAAATTTGAACTACAGGTACATGATATATTGCTCAAGATTTTTTGTAAAAATTATTTTTAGATTCACAACATGCTATTTCATTAGAGATCCAGGTGCAAGTTTAGCGAGCCTCAGCCCCGGCAAAGGATCTTCATGCCCGCCGTTTTGAATATAGTTTGAAACGAGCATAAAAAATTCAAAAATGATCCAAACAATGTGAAACCTTCGCGTGTTGTCATATTATATGTCACAGTTGCAAGGAAAAATATTAAAGTTGGAAAATTGCGAACATCACAAAAAATCCTTCACAAAATGGGCTATCATGTTCGAGGTTTCATGACATTTAGGTCAAACGACCAATGTTATGGATAGAATCGCGGCATAGTTTGTCATAATGTGCCTATATTATGCACACATGTGTATCTTGAGATGTCTTACGATGTTGCAGGAGGAAATTTTCCTTTTCATCGCGTGAAAAAACCATTTTCCATTTTTGAGGTGCTGAAAACGCGATGTTTTGTGAAGCAACCACCAAATTAAAGTTTCACATTGGTACCAACACATTTTTAAAAAAATAGTAGACCACCTAAGATTGAAAATTTTCCAACCGGTATATCTGGAACTTTTCCGTCCATCTCTCATGAAAAAGACAAATTCCTGCCGAATCGGTAGGAGGCCGACGTATTTGAACTACTGGTACATGATCTAATGCTCATGAATTTTTGGAAAAATTATTTTTAGATTCAAAATATGATATAGATGTCATATTTGGATTCCTCTCATTTTTCTAATAGATTTAGACATATTATTTGTCAAATTTTGATTTACAGATTTAAAGATATTAATTATTCCATATTAAATAGAAAAAGAAAAAAAATCATTTTATTGTCCATTTGAATTCAAGATTAATATACTTATTCTTGTAGTTTATGTAGGTAATTGTTTGGAATTCAAAAAATAATGATGTGCAACATCAAGTAATAAGGGTTAATAGTATTGATATGGTATTATTGTCAACAAGGTGTCATTTCTTTCATGGAATCTAGTCTAAATGGAACCGAGAAGTTAAGCGTGCTAGGGGTGGAGTAGTGTGAGGATGGGTGACTCACCGGGAAGTTTGACCATGAGTGGAATTTGACATAATATTAAGTATAGTTAGAGTTAAAATGGTGCATGTGAGAGATTAAAAAAATTGGGATAAAAAAATTTGAATTTTTTTTTACGAATTTTTTGAATTTTTTTTAAAAAAAATTTGAGCCAGAATTACCAAACGGCGTTATTTCTATGCCGACGACTTTGCCGTCGGCACAGGATGCTGTGCCGACGGCCAGCCTGTGCCGACGGCAACTTTGCCTGTGCCGAGGCGTTATTGTGCCGACGGCAAGGTGCCGACAGCTGCCGTCGGCACAAGCCTGTGCCGAAGGCAACGCAAGCTGTGCCGATGGCCGGCGGCCGTCGGCACCTTGACTGGTTCCCGTAGTGGTGGTTTTACAAATCGCCTTCCGCTTACTGTGGACGGGAAGGAGAGGTCCAAGGTCCCAATCTAGCCTGGCTCACCTTTAAGCGACGCGAACCACTCGCTCCTATTTGCCGGAACGTGTGGGATGTGGTGCAAATGGAACTGCTTGCACGCACTTTATTTTTTATTTTTTATTAGGTTTTTCTCATATAAGTGTAAACGACAAAAAAATATAGTGTCCTGCCTAGCCAACCGAAGTGTGTTGCCTACTGATGCAGTGCACTGCCTACCCGAAGGAAGTGTCATGCATGCAGGTAGTGTAGCGTGTGCATGTGGTGTTACTTTTACCGGTAGAGAAAGACATTGCGGCCGAAGGCAGTGCAACACGGACAAAAAGGTAGTACATGGGCGGTGCACTGTCAGAACACCACGTTGTTCGCTACGATCCGAGGCGGTGCAACGCCGTATAAAAGGGTATTCCATGAGAGGTGCATTACCAAGATAACGCGACGTGCGATACGAACGAAGGCACTGCAACAAGGTATAAGAAAGCAGTTCACATGCGATGTACTACCAAAAAGATTTGGAAAGCACGCAATGATTATCTGTTCAACAGAAATATTTGGTCAGTATTGCAGGTTCATCACGCCGCTTCTGCTCTCCTTTTATATGACACAGAAGACCAGGCATTGCACCAGGAAGCATCCCATCTAGCTGCTCATAGGACTATACATGAAGCTATTACCACACCACTTGTCGCTTCTTTGCCTACAGGTCCAAATGCATGTTTGCAGGTGCAACCTATTCTTCCACAGCAGATGGCACCTTCTCCAGGAACTACAGTCAAGGACACATCAAACAATACAGGGCCGATCGTCTTTACAGATGCTGCATGGTCGCTAGGGCGTGATGGCCAACCGATGTCAGCTGGATTATGTCTCTTTATTCAGTTCGGTGAAGATAGACCCTGCTCACATGTTTACATCTCGGTAGTCTCTCCACTAGTCTCTTCAGCAATTCAAGCTGAAGCTTTTGGCCTGCTCGTTGCAACGAAGGCAACAGAAGTACTTCGACTCCAGCGCACTACTTTTCTGACGGACAATGCAACGTTGGCAACAATGGCGGCATCCCAGGATCTTATCAATGCTCCAGGTCACTGGACAATTAGGCCACAACTGGCAGATATAGCAGCCAGCTCTTCCTTCAATACAAGCAGGATCTTTCACATATCCAGAAGTCTCAATTTCAGAGCTCACCATCAGGCCAAGCTTGGTCTTAAGATTCAGGGTAGATCTTTGTACTTCAGATGTCTAAACTCTCCTACTAAAATTTGTCTAAACAGGGATGTATCATCAGTGCTCAGTGTTCCTGAGTGCATGCTACTCTATGTAAAATGCTGCTAAATTAATAAAATTCCCATGTTTCAAAAAAAAAACATGCGATGCACTACCAGGACACCGCGTCGTGCAAATCGATCCAAGGCAGGGCAACATGGTAGAAAAATGTAGTGCACGGACGGTGCACTGCTAGGACACCACACCATTTAGATTTCCCCAAGGCAGTGAACAGGCGGTGCACTGCTGAGACACCATGCCGTGCAAAGTGTCTCGGGACAGTGCAATCGAAGGCAGTGCACTGGTGGTGTACTAGCAGGACACCGCGTCGTGCAAAGCGATCTAAGACAGTGCAACCTAGACACAAAAGGCAGTGAATGTTTTTTTGTAAATACCTATCAACATGAGATCTAGTTTTGTAAATTTCGACATGACTTAAACGGCCATGAAAATGGAATTTTATTTTGACGCTTGGTTCGAGAGACATATCATGTTTTCGCTAGTGACAGTGGATAACATGAAGCCAAACTACATGTAGCTCTTTATTTTCAAAATTTAGAAATTATATTTTTAGGTTTCAAAAAATTCTGAAAAAAATGCTAGATGAGCCAATGATGGAATCTACAAATATGTAAAATCTTAATGTGAAATTCTTAGTACTTTAGGCTACACAAAAATGACAAATATGTGGATCTAAGAATAGTGAATAGTGCACATTTCAAAACTATAAAACCAGTCAGATTTTGTCATTTTCGTGTAGTCTATGATACAAAGAATTTCACATTAAGATTTTGCACGTTTGTAGATTTCATAATTATCTACATCCAAAAAAATTGAAACTTAAAGCTTTGATTTCTGAATATTTGAAAATAAACGGCTACGTGTAGTTCGGTCTCCGTTTGCAGTTTTCTCTAGTAACATTAACTATAATAGTTAATCAGGAAAATACTCCCTTAGTTGATAATTACTTCGTGTTTTGGGTTTAATTAAAATAAAAATTGTAAACTGTGATCAAATATTTACAAAAACATATCGAGATCCAAAATATAAAATCTACTTTACTAGGAGAGTAGTACTTACTACTATCTCAATTCATGTGTGTTTATTGGTGTAACGAGATATTATCTGGTGGGGCCGCGGGGATGGATCGCGAAAGGCAACGTGTGTGGACGTGGGGCGACAGCGAGTCCAGATGTGTGGACATCAAACACGCTTTTCTCCTCCGAGTAAACGACGCTGTAGCATGGGTAGATGAACGGGATGTGGTGCATGCATTCGTGTGGTGATGAACCCATCTTGGTCTTGGCCTGCTTGCCCGGCGTTCAGATAGAGATATATCTCTGTGTTTTCATTCTATTTGTAGGAATTAGTTGATTGATGATGATAATGAGCGATGGAAGGAACGTCCATCAAAGTAGAATCATGCGTGCGTCATCATTGGTCTCGTCATACTTGCTGTCGTCGGCTCGTCGCCGTCGGGCGTCGGGTGCTTCTGGCGACATTGCCTGTACGGCGTGATACACATTGAGCGACTCGAAAACCGGAAGAAAGAGATGGCGTAGCTACTCGGAATGAATTCTGTACTAACTTTTGTGTTAGTATGAAGGTTATAGCTAGGCTACGGTTATGGGAACATCATCTTTACCGGTAACAATGTTGTTTCCCATCCAAATAGATGATCTTTTAATTCTGGTGTCATTGGTATATATTTTGGCTGGTAATTTGTGCCTAACCGTTGGAAATGTTTTTTTTCGAATAGGTATTTATATTAATCAAATACCAGGGTTACAATCCGAGAGTCTAGGTATATCATTTGGAGTCGTGTACCTCCAGAGATTTGTAGTATGTTCTAAACGGACCATCTTGGCAAGAGCATCACTCACCGAATTTTGCTCTTGCCTAAATACCTCTACCTTAGACCCTATTCTCTCAGCCATCAATCTTCTAACTTCACTTACTAGGTAGGTGAACTGAGACCTATCCTCCACAGAACATTGTATCATCACCACCAATTCAGCGCAATCCATGTCGACAACGAAGGGTTTATCACTAAACTGGAGGGCAAGAGCACACCCCTCCATGCGTGCTGCCAATTCGGCCTCGAGGGGAGACGAAAAGGACTCCAGAAACTGGCATGAAGAGAAGATAATCTCCCCCTTCTCATTGCGCAAAATCATGCCTGCTCCCCCTAGCTTGGATTCTTCACAGAATGAGCCATCACCATTTAGTTTCTCCCATCCCGCTTGGGGTGGGGGGGGGGGCTCCCATCTTCTTTGTTGTTCAGTCTCCATCTGTGCACCTTTGCTCGCCGTCCTAAACTGTGGCATATATTCAATTGGTGGCTCCTTACCCTTAATACCATCAGATTGTGGAAAGTATTTGATCATCATGATTGATTCCAGATAACTACACAGAAAACGCCTCGAAGCTTCCAGAGGTGGTGCGGGTTTAGAGTGCACCACTTCATTCCAGACGTGCCAAATCCTCCAAAGCACCATGAGGATCTGCACCCGACCTTGCTCTGTCTTCCCCTCTAGAAGTTGAAGAAGCCAATCCTTGCCGGTGTTATTGATCAAAGAAAGGTCTGGCAGCTGCCAAACTTCCTCCATGTACCTCCAGAGCATGACCGCCATGGGACATCTGCAGAAGGCTTGGAAATTGTCCTCGCGTTCAACACCACAAATAATACATGTGTCAGTGACTTCGAGGTTTCGTTTATATTTGTTATCCCAAGTTGCAAGACCATTAGTGGGAAGCCTCCAAGAAAAAATGCGTACCTTAGGGGGGGGGGGGGGCAGGACACCCCCATAATGCCTTCCAGATGGCACGGTGGCCATCCGGTACCCTGCTCGTGGCGCCTATAGACGGTCGTTGACGTTCTTCCATCGCCAATCAGTACACACTTTTGACAGTAAAGATCCCATTCTTCATAGGCGCCCAAGCTAGCACATCATCAAGCTTTCTCCGAGAGGGCCTAATCTTGATAATCTCGGCAAAAAATGACATTGGAGAAGATCCAACTTCCAGGCGCCATGCTCATTCAGAAAATCAGCCACCCATCGGATACGACAATCTTCTTGCCTAGAAATAGGCCTAAAGGAATGTGGCCTCGGGATCCAAGGATCTCGCCACACTCTTACTTGAGAGCCATTGCCAATCCTCCATATTAGTGTAGGGATTCGTAGCATAGAAAACAAAAAATTTCCTACCGCGAGAACGCAATCCAAGCCAAGATGCAATCTAGAAGACGGTAGCAACGAGGGGATGAACGAGACTAACCCTTGAAGATTTCCAAAGCCTACGAGATTAGATCTCGTTGTTGCAGAAGATGATCACTTACCGCATTCAAAAGCGTGTAGAAGATCTTGACGGTGCCACAATCGGGCAGCACCTCCGTACTCGGTCACACGCTCGGTGTTGATGAAGACGACGTCCTTCTCCCTGTTCCAGCGGGCAGCGGAAGTAGTAGATCCTCCTTGAATCCCGGCAGCACGACGGCGTGGTGGCGGTGCTGATGGAGATCTCCGGCGGAGCTTCGCTAAGCGTATGCGGGAGAAGTGGAGGAGGAGGGGCGGCTAGGGTTTGGGGAGAGGGGGTGGCCGGCCACTAAGGGGTGCGGCCAAGCTATGGCTTGAGGTGGCCGGACCCCTCCCCTTCTCCCTTATTATATAGGTGGAACCCCCAAGTTTGGACTACAAGTCTTTGAATAAGACCCAAACCCAAAACCTTCCATGTGTAGGGAAACCTACCCAAGGTGGGATTCCCACTTGAGGTGGGATTCCCACCTTTCCATGAGGGGGGGTGGCCGGCCACTTTAGGTGGAGTCCACCTGGTACTCCACCCCCTAGGGCTGGCCGGCCATGCTAGGTGGAGTCCCTCCGGGACTCCGCCTTCCGTAGTGATTTCTTCAGGACTTTTCTAGAACCTTCCATAAATGCACCGGATCATTTTCAAACTTATAAAATGATTTCCTATATATGAATCTTATTCTCCGGACCATTCCGGAACTCCTCGTGATGTCCTGGATCCCATCCGAGACTCCAAACAAAACTTCGAACTCCATTCCATATTCAATATCTACTAATACGACATCAAACCTTAAATGTGTCACCCTACGGTTCGCGAACTATGTAGACATGGTTGAGACTTCTCTCCGACCAATAACCAATAGCGGGATCTGGAGATCCATAATGGCTCCCACATATTCAACGATGACTTAGTGATCGAATGAACCATTCACATACGATACCGATTCCCTTTGTCACGCGATATTTTACTTGTCCGAGGTTTGATCATCGGTATCTCTATACCTTTGTTCAACCTTGTCTCCTGACAAGTACTCTTTACTCGTACTATGGTATGTGGTCTCTTATGAACCATTCATATGCTTGCAAGCTATTTAAACGACATTCCACCGAGAGGGCCCAGAGTATATCTATCCGTCATCGGGATGGTCAAATCCCACTGTTGATCCATATGCCTCAACTCATACTTTCCGGATACTTAATCCCACCTTTATAACCACCCATTTACGCAGTGGCGTTTGATGTAATCAAAGTACCTTTCCGGTATAAGTGATTTACATGATCTCATGGTCGAAAGGACTAGGTAACTATGTATCGAAAGCTTATAGCAAATAACTTAATGACGTGATCTTATGCTACGCTTAATTGGGTGTGTCCACTACATCATTCACATAATGATATAACCTTGTTATTAATAACATCCAATGTTCATGATCATGAAACTATGATCATCTATTAATCAACAAGCTAGTTATACAAGAGGCTTACTAGGGACTCATTGTTGTTTACATAACACACATGTATCAATGTTTCAGTTAATACAATTATAGCATGGTATATAAACATTGATCATAAACACAAAGATATATAATAACCACTTTTATTATTGCCTCTTGGGCATATCTCCAACAGTCTCCCACTTGCACTAGAGTCAATAATCTAGATTACATTGTAAGGTACCTAACACCCATGTCATTCTGGTGTTGGTCATTCTTTGCCCTAGGGAGAGATTTAGTCAACGGATCTGCTACATTCAGATCAGTGTGTACTTTGCAAATATTTACTTCTCCATCTTCGATGTACTCGCGAATCGAATGATAACGTAGCTTGATATGCTTTATCCTCTTGTGTGACCTTGGTTCTTGTGCATTGGCGATGGCACCCATGTTATCATAGTAGATGACTAGTGGGTCCAATGCACTAGGAACCACACCGAGCTCTACAATGAACCTCTTCATCCATACCGCTTCTGATGAAGCCTCTGAAGCCCGCTATGTACTCCGATTCTGTTGAAGACTTCGCCACCGTGCACTGCTTCGAGCTTGACCAGCCTATCGCAGCACCATTCAATATAAACACGTACCCGGATCGAGACTTAGAGTCATCGGGATCGGTGTTCCAACTTGCATCGGTGTAACCGGTTACAACGAGCTCTTGGTCACCTCCATAACAAAGAAACATATCCTTAGTTCTTTTCAAGTACTTCGGGATATTCTTGACCGCTGTCCAGTGTTCCATTCCTGGATCACTTTGATATCTGCTAGTCAAACTAACATCATGTGCTATATCTGGTCTAGTACATAGCATGGCATACATGATAGAGCCTACTGCCGAGGCATAGGGGATCTGATTCATCCTTTCTCTTTCTTCTGCCGTAGCCGGACCTTGAGTCTTACTCAAAACCTTGCCTGGTAACATAGGTAAGAACCCTTTCTTACTTTCGGCCATTCTAAACTTCTTTAGAATCTTGTCCAGGTATGTACTCTGTGAAGTCCCTATTAGGCGTCTTGATCTATCTCTATAAATCTTGATGCCTAAAATGTACGATGCTTCACCAAGGTCTTTCATTGAAAAACTATTATTCAAATAACCTTTTACACTGCTTAATAGTTCTATATCATTCCCAATCAATAACATGTCATCTACATATAATATCAGGAATGCTACAGAGCTCCCACTTACTTTCTTGTAAATACAGGCCTCTCCATGACACTGTATAAACCCGAAGTCTTTGATCACTTTATCAAAGCATCGGTTCCAACTTCTGGATGCTTGCTTCAGTCCATAAATTGAACGCTGAAGTTTGCACACCTTGCCAGCATTTTTAGGATCGACAAAACCTTTGGGTTGTACCATATACAACTCTTCCTCAATGTCTCCATTAAGGAACGCCGTTTTGACATCCATCTGCCAAATCTCATAATCGAAAAATGCAGCTATTGCTAACAAAATCCTCACAGACTTTAGCTTCGCTACAGGTGAGAAAGTTTCATCGTAGTCAACACCTTGAATTTGTCGGAAACCCTTTGCGACAAGTCGAGCTTTATATACAGTAATATTACCATCATCATCTGTTTTTCTCTTGAAGATCCATTTATTCTCGACAGCCTTGCGGCTATCAGGTAATTCTACCAAAGTCCACACTTTGTTATCATACATGGATCCCATTTCGGATTTCATGGCTTCTTGCCATTTGTTGGAATCTGGGCTCATCATCGCTTCTTCATATGTCACAGGGTCTTCATCATTGTTGTCCACAATCTTGACATTTAGACAAGGATCATACCAATCAGGAGTGGCACGTTCCCTTGTCGATCTACGAGGTTCAGTAGCTATCTCGTTCGAAGTTTCATGATCATTATCATTAGCTTCCTCTGTTACCGGTGCCGGCTATAAGGAGAGGTTGCTACAGTAGTAAACAACTTCCAAGACACAAATATAAAACAAAGTACTGTAGCAAAATAACACATGGGTTATCTCCCAAGAAGTTCTTTCTTTATAGCCGTTAAGATGGGCTCAGCGAGTTTTAATGATGCACTCGCAAGAAATAGTAGTTGAAGCAAAAGAGAGCATCAAGAGGCAAATTCAAAACAAATTTAAGTCTAACATGCTTCCTATGCATAGGAATCTTGTAAATAAACAAGTTCATGAAGAGCAAAGTGACAAGCATAGGAAGATAAAACAAGTGTAGCTTCAAAAATTTCAGCACATAGAGAGGCATTTTAGTAACATGAAAATTTCTACAACCATATTTTCCTCTCTCATAATAACTTTCAGTAGCATCATGAGCAAACTCAACAATATAACTATCACATAAAGCATTCTTATCATGAGTCTCATGCATAAAATTATTACTCTCCACATAAGCATAATTAATTTTATTGGTAATAGTGGGAGCAAATTCAACAAAGTAGCTATCATTATTATTCTCATCATCAAATATAGGAGGCATATTGTAATCATCATTAAATTTACTCTCCATAGTAGGTGGTAACAAAAGACCACTATCATTATAATCATCATAAATAGGAGGCAAAGTACCATCAAAGAAAATTTTCTCCTCAATGCTTGGGGGACTAAAAAGATCATGAAAACCAGCTTCCCCAAGCTTAGAATTTTCCATATCATTAGCAACAATGGTATTCAAAGTATTCATGCTAATATGTTCCATGGGTTTTTTAATTTTCGGATCAAACCATCCATGTCTTAACTCGGGAAATAGAATAAGAAGCTCATTGTCATCCATTATGCCAAACTAGTGTAAACAAGAAACAAAAAGATGCAATTGCAGGATCTAAAGGAAATAGCTTTGAGTACTTACAACGGCGAAAATAGCTTAGTAGCCGAGATCCGGAGTGTGAGTACCTTTTACCTTTCCTCCCCGGCAACGGCGCCAGAAAATAGCTTGATGTCTACGGGAGCTTCTATTCTTGTAGACAGTGTTGGGCCTCCAAGAGCAGATGTTTGTAGAACAGCAGCAACTTTCCCTTAAGTGGATCACCCAAGGTTTATCGATCTCAGGGAGGAAGAGGTCAAAGATATCCCTCTCATGCAACCCTGCAACCACAAAGCAAGAAGTCTCTTGTGTCCCCAACACACCTAATAGGTGCACTAGTTCGGCGAAAAGATAGTGAAATACGGGTGGTATGAATGAATATGAGCAAGTAGTAACGGCGCCGAGAAAATAGCTTGCTGGCGTGTAGTTGATGGTGGTAATATGGTAGCGTAGTAACGTAGATAAAATAGTAAACAAGCAGCGATAGCAGATATTTAGGAACAAGGCCTAGGGATTAGACTTTCACTAGTGGACACTCTCAACATTGATCACATAACAGTAATAGATAAATGCATACTCTATACTCTCTTGTTGGATGATGAACACATTGCGTAGGATTACACGAACCCTCAATGCCGGAGTTAACAAGCTCCACAATTCAATGTTCATATTTAAATAACCTTAGAGTGCATGAAAGATCAACACGACTAAACCAAGTACTAACACAGCATGCACACTCGTCACCTTCACACTATGTAGGAGGAATAGATCACATCAATACCATCATAGCAATAGTTAACTTCATAATCTACAAGAGATCATAATCATAGCCTACGCCAAGTACTAACACGGATGCACACACTCGTCACCATTACACCGTGCGGGAGGAATAAAACTACTTTAATAACATCACTAGAGTAGCACATAGATAAATTGTGATACAAAACACATTGCAATCATAAAGAGATATAAATAAGCACTTCACTACGCCATTCATAACAGTGAATAAGTATTCCGTGAAATATAGCCTAAGAGACCCACACGGTGCACACACTCGTCACCTTTACACACGTGGGACAAGGAGTCTCCGGAGATCACATAAGTAAAATTCACTTGACTAGCATAACGACATCTAGATTACAAGCATCATCATATGAATCTCAATCATGTAAGGCAGCTCATGAGATTATTGTATTGAAGCACATAGGAGAGAGATTAACCACATAGCTACCAGGTACAGCCCCGAGCCTCGATGGAGAACTACTCCCTCCTCATGGGAGACGAGCAGCGTTGATGGAGATGGCGGTGGTGTCGATGGAGGAGCCTTCCGGGGGCACTTCCCCGCTCCGGCAGGGTGCCGGAACAGAGACTCCTGTCCCCCAGATCTTGGCTTCGCGATGGCGGCGGCTCTGGAAGGTTTCTCGTACCGTGGCTTTTTCGTATCGAGGTTTTAGGTCGAGGGGGCTTAAATAGGCGAAGAGGCGGCGTCAGAGGGTCGAAGAGGCGGCGACACCATAGGGTGGCGCGGGCCACACCCAGGCCGCGCCGGCCTATGGTCCCGTGGGCCTGTGCCCCCTCTCTGGCGGTTCTCGGGTGTTCTGGATGCTTCCGGGCAAAATAGGATGCTCGGGTCTTGATTTCGTCCGATTCCGAGAATATTTCGTTACTAGGATTTCGAAACCAAAAACGGCGGAAAACGAGAACTGGCCCTTCGGCATCTCGTCAATAGGTTAGTTCCAGAAAATGCATAAATATGACATAAAATGTGCATATAACATGTAGATATCATCAATAATGTGGCATGGAACATAAGAAATTATCGATACGTCGGAGACGTATCAGCATCCCCAAGCTTAGTTCTGCTCGTCCCGAGCAGGTAAAACGATAACAAAGATAATTTCTGAAGTGACATGCCATCATAAACTTGATCATATTGTAAACATATGTAATGAATGCAGCGATCAAAACAATGGTAATGACATGAGTAAACAAGCTGAATCATAAAGCAATGACTTTTCATGAATAGCACTTTCAAGACAGGCATCAATAAGTCTTGCATAAGAGTTAACTCATAAAGCAATAATTCAAAGTAAAAGGTATTGAAGCAACATAAAGGAAGATTAAGTTTCAGCGGTTGCTTTCAACTTGTAACATGTATATCTCATGGATAATTGTTAATGTAAAGTAATATAACAAGTGCAATATGCAAGTATGTAGGAATCAATGCACAGTTCACACAAGTGTTTGCTTCTTGAGGTGGAGAGAAATAGGCGAACTGACTCAACATAAAAGTAAAAGAAAGGTCCTTCAAAGAGGAAAGCATCGATTGCTATATTTGTGCTAGAGCTTTTATTTTGAAAACATGAAACAATTTTGTCAACGGTAGTAATAAAGCATATGAGTTATGTAAATTATATCTTACAAGTTGCAAGCCTCATGCATAGTATACTAATAGTGCCCGCACCTTGTCCTAATTAGCTTGGACTACCGGATCATTGCAATACACATGTTTTAACCAAGTGTCACAATGGGGTACCTCCATGCCGCCTGTACAAAGGTCTAAGGAGAAAGCTCGCATTTTGGATTTCTCGCTTATGATTATTCTCAACTTAGACATCCATACCGGGACAACATGGACAACGAGATAATGGACTCCTCTTTAATGCATAAGCATGTAGCAACAATTAGTGTTCTCATATGAGATTGATGATATATGTCCAAAACTCGAAACTTCCACCATGATTCATGGCTTTAGTTAGCGGCCCAATGTTCTTCTCTAACAATATGCATACTCTAACCATTAAAGTGGTAGATCTCTCTTACTTCAGACAAGACGGACATGCATAGCAACTCACATGATATTCAACAAAGAGTAGTTGATGGCGTCCCTAGGAACATGGTTATCGCACAACAAGCAACTTAATAAGAGATAAAGTGCATAAGTACATATTCAATACCACAATAGTTTTTAGGCTATTTGTCCCATGAGCTATATATTGCAAAGGTGAATTATGGAAATTTTAAAGGTAGCACTCAAGCAATTTACTTTGGAATGGCGGAGAAATACCATGTAGTAGGTAGGTATGGTGGACACAAATGGCATAGTTTTTGGCTCAAGGATTTTGGATGCATGAGAAGTATTCCCTCTCGATACAAGGCTTAGGCTAGCAAGGTTATTTGAAACAAACACAAGGATGAACCGGTGCAGCAAAACTCACATAAAAGACATATTGTAAACATTATAAGACTCTACACCGTCTTCCTTGTTGTTCAAAACTCAATACTAGAAATTATCTAGTCTTTAGAGAGACCAATTATGCAAACCAAATTTTAGCATGCTCTATGTATTTCTTCATTAATAGGTACAAAGTATATGATGCAAGAGCTTAAACATGAGCACAACAATTGCCAAGTATCACATTATCCAAGACATTTTAGAATTACTACATGTAGCATTTCCCGTTTCCAACCATATAAAAATTTAACGAAGAAGAAACTTTGCCATGAAAATTAAAAGCTAAGAACAGATGTGTTCATACGAATCAGCGGAGCGTGTCTCTCTCCCACACAAGTATTTATTCAAACAAAAACAAAAACAAGAAACATACAGACGCTCCAAGTAAATTACATAAGATGTGACCGAATAAAAATATAGTTTCAAGAGAAGGAACCTGATAATTTGTCGATGAAGAAGGGGATGCCTTGTGCATCCCCAAGCTTAGATGCTTGAGTCTTCTTGAAATATGCAGGGGTGAACCACCGGGGCATCCCCAAGCTTAGACTCTTCACTCTTCTTGATCATAGTATATCATCCTCCTCTCTTGACCCTTGAAAACTTCCTCCACACCAAACTCGAAACAACTCATTAGAGGGTTAGTGGACAATACAAATTAACATGTTCAGAGGTGACACAATCATTCTTAACACTTCTTGACATTGCATAAAGCTACTGGACATTAATGGAACAAAGAAATTCATCCACCATAGCAAAAGAGGCAATGCGAAATAAAAGGCAGAATCTGTCAAAACAGAACTGTCCGTAAAGATGGATTTTATCGAGGCACCAGACTTGCTCAAATGAAAATGCTCAAATTGAATGAAAGTTGCGTACATATCTGAGGATTACTCACGTAAATTGGCTTAATTTTCTGAGTTACCTACAGAGAATTAGACCCAGATTCGTGACAGCAAAGAAATCTGTTTCTGCGCAGTAATCCAAATCTAGTATCAACCTTGCTATCAACGACTTTACTTGGCACAACAAAACACAAAACTAAGATAAGGAGAGGTTGCTACAGTAGTAAACAACTTCCAAGACACAAATATAAAACAAAGTACTGTAGCAAAATAACACATGGGTTATCTCCCAAGAAGTTCTTTCTTTATAGCCGTTAAGATGGGCTCAGCAGTTTTAATGATGCACTCGCAAGAAATAGTAGTTGAAGCAAAAGAGAGCATAAAGAGGCAAATTCAAAACAAATTTAAGTCTAACATGCTTCCTATGCATAGTAATCTTGTAAATAAACAAGTTCATGAAGAGCAAAGTGACAAGCATAGGAAGATAAAACAAGTGTAGCTTCAAAAATTTCAGCACATAGAGAGGCATTTTAGTAACATGAAAATTTCTACAACCATATTTTCCTCTCTCATAATAACTTTCAGTAGCATCATGAGCAAACTCAACAATATAACTATCACATAAAGCATTCTTATCATGAGTCTCATGCATAAAATTATTACTCTCCACATAAGCATAATCAATTTTATTGGTAATAGTGGGAGCAAATTCAACAAAGTAGCTATCATTATTATTCTCATCATCAAATATAGGAGGCATATTGTAATCATCATTAAATTTACTCTCCATAGTAGGTGGTAACAAAAGACCACTATCATTATAATCATCATAAATAGGAGGCAAAGTATCATCAAAGAAAATTTTCTCCTCAATGCTTGGGGGACTAAAAAGATCATGAAAACCAGCTTCCCCAAGCTTAGAATTTTCCATATCATTAGCAACAATGGTATTCAAAGTATTCATGCTAATATGTTCCATGGGTTTTTTAATTTTCGGATCAAACCATCCATGTCTTAACTCAGGAAATAGAATAAGAAGCTCATTGTCATCCATTATGCCAAACTAGTGTAAACAAGAAACAAAAAGATGCAATTGCAGGATCTAAAGGAAATAGCTTTGAGTACTTACAACGGCGAAAATAGCTTAGTAGCCGAGATCCGGAGTGTGAGTACCTTTTACCTTTCCTCCCCGGCAACGGCGCCAGAAAATAGCTTGATGTCTACGGGAGCTTCTATTCTTGTAGACGAGTGTTGGGCCTCCAAGAGCGAGAGGTTTGTAGAACAGCGAGCAACTTTCCCTTAAGTGGATCACCCAAGGTTTATCGATCTCGGGGAGGAAGAGGTCAAAGATATCCCTCTCATGCAACCCCGCAACCACAAAGCAAGAAGTCTCTTGTGTCCCCAACACACCTAATAGGTGCACTAGTTCGGCGAAGAGATAGTGAAATACAGGTGGTATGAATGAATATGAGCAGTAGTAACGGCGCCAGAAAATAGCTTGCTGGCGTGTAGTTGATGGTGGTAATATGGTAGCGGTAGTAACGCAGTAAAACAGTAAACAAGCAGCGATAGCAGTATTTAGGAACAAGGCCTAGGGATTAGACTTTCACTAGTGGACACTCTCAACATTGATCACATAACGGAATAGATAAATGCATACTCTACACTCTCTTGTTGGATGATGAACACATTGCGTAGGATTACACGAACCCTCAATGCCGGAGTTAACAAGCTCCACAATTCAATGTTCATATTTAAATAACCTTAGAGTGCATGAAAGATCAACACGACTAAATGATACGTCTCCAACGTATCGATAATTTCTTGTGTTCCATGCCACATTATTGATGTTATCTACATGTTATATGCACACTTTATGTCATATTCGTGCATTTTCTGGAACTAACCTATTAACAAGATGCCGAAGTGCCGGTTCTGTTTTCTCGCTGTTTTTGGTTTCAGAAATCCTAGTAATGAAATATTCTCGGAATCGGACGAAATCAACGCCAAAGATCTTAGAATCCCCGGAAGCATCCGGAACACACCAGAGAGGTCAGAGGGGGCCACAGGCCCACCAAACCATAGGCTGGCGCGGCCAGAGGGGGGGCCGCGCCGCCCTATGGTGTGGCCCCCCTGTCAGCCCTCCTGCGCCGCCTCTTCGCCTATATAAAGCCCCTGGATCGAAAACCCTGATGCGAAAAAACCACGATACGGAAAACCTTCCAGAGCCGCCGCCATCGCGAAGCCAAGATCTGGGGGACAGGAGTCTCTGTTCCGGCACCCTGCCGGAGCGGGGAAGTGCCCCCGGAAGGCTTCTCCATCGACACCGCTGCCATCTCCACCGCCATCTTCATCACCGCTGCTGCTCCCATGAGGAGGGAGTAGTTCTCCATCGAGGCTCGGGGCTGTACCGGTAGCTATGTGGTTCATCTCTCTCCTATGTGTTTCAATACAATAATCTCATGAGCTGCCTTACATGATTGAGATTCATATGATGATGCTTGTAATCTAGATGTCATTATGCTAGTCAAGTGAGTTTTACTTATGTGATCTCCGGAGACTCCTTGTCCCACGTGTGTAAAGGTGACAGTGTGTGCACCGTGTGGGTCTCTTAGGCTAGATTTCACGGAATACTTATTCACTGTTGAATGGCATAGTGAGGTGCTTATTTATATCTCTTTAAGATTGCAACATGTTTTGTATCACAATTTATCTATGTGCTACTCTAGTGATTTGTTATTAAAGTAGTTTATTCCTCCTGCATGTGTGCAAAGGTGACAGTGCGTGCACCGTGTTAGTACTTGGTTTATGCTATGATCATGATCTCTTGTAGATTGCGAAGTTAACTATTGCTATGATAATATTGATGTGATCTATTCCTCCTACATATGCATGAAGGTGACAGTGTGCATGCTATGCTAGTACTTGGTTTAGTCTTTCGATCTATCTTACACTAAAGGTTACTAAAATATGAGCATTATTGTGGAGCTTGTTAACTCCGGCATTGAGGGTTCGTGTAATCCTACGCAATGTGTTCATCATCCAACAAAAGTGTAGAGTATGCATTTATACTGTTCGTTATGTGATCAATGTTGAGAGTGTCCACTAGTGAAAGTGTAATCCCTAGGCCTTGTTCCTAAATACTGCTTGTTGCTGCTTGTTTACTTGTTTTACTTGCGTTACTCTACTGCTGCGTTACTACTGCTTGTTTACTTGTCCTGGGCAAAGCAATCGTTACGGTGCCGTTGTTACTACTTATTCATACCACCTGTATTTCACTATCTCTTCGCCGAACTAGTGCACCTATTAGGTGTGTTGGGGACACAAGAGACTTCTTGCTTTGTGGTTGCGGGGTTGCATGAGAGGGATATCTTTGACCTCTTCCTCCCTGAGTTCGATAAACCTTGGGTATCCACTTAAGGGAAACTTGTTGCTGTTCTACAAACCTCTGCTCTTGGAGGCCCAACACTGTCTACAAGAATAGAAGCTCCCGTAGACATCAAGCACTTTTCTGGCGCCGTTGCCGGGGAGGAAAGGTAAAAGGCTCTCATACTACGGTCTCAGGTAAAGTATTTTTATGGCGCCGTCGTGTGTGTGCTCGAAGCTATTTACTTTAGATCCTGCAATTGCATCTTGTTGTTTCTTGTTTACACTAGTTTGGCATAATGTACAAGAGTGAGCTTCTTATTCTATTTCCTGATTTAAAACATGGATTGTTTGATGCGAAAATTAAAAAACCTATGAAATCTTATTTGCATGCTTGGTAGTAATATTAGTATGAACGCTTTGAACACCATTGTTGATAATGATATAGAAAGTTCTAAGCTTGGGGAAGCTGGTTTGCATGATATTTTTAGTCCCCCAAGCATTGAGGAGAAAATTTTCTTTGATGATACTTTGCCTCCTATTTGTGATGATAATAATAGTGGTCTTTTGGTACAACCTACTATGGAGAGTGAATTTTGTTGTGATTATACTATGCCTCCTACACTTGATGAGAATAATAATGGTAGCTACTTTGTTGAATTTGCTCCCACTACAACTAATAAAATTGATTATGCTTATGTGGAGAGTAATAATTTTATGCATGAGACTCATGATAAGAATGCTTTATGTGATAGTTATATTGTTGAGTTTGCTCATGATGCTACTGAAAGTTATTATGAGAGAGGAAAATATGGTTGTAGAAATTTTCATGTTACTAAAATGCCTCTCTATGTGCTGAAATTTTTCAAGCTACACTTGTTTTATCTTCCTATGCTTGTTACTTTGCTCTTCATGAACTTGTTTATTTACAAGATTCCTATGCATAGGAAGCATGTTAGACTTAAATGTGTTTTGAATTTGCCTCTTGATGCTCTCTTTTGCTTCAAATACTATTTCTTGCGAGTGCATCATTAAAGCTACTTGAGCCCATTTTAACGGCTATAAAGAAAGAACTTCTTGGGAGATAACCCATGTGTTATTTTGCTACAGTACTTTGTTTTATATTTGTGTCTTGGAAGTTGTTTACTACTGTAGCAACCTCTCCTTATCTTAGTTTTGTGTTTTGTTGTGCCAAGTAAAGTCTTTGATAGTAAAGTAAGTACTAGATTTGGATTACTGCGCAGAAACAGATTTCTTTGCTGTCACGAATCTGGGTCTAATTCTCTGTAGGTAACTCAGAAAATTATGCCAATTTACGTGAGTGATCCTCAGATATGTACGCAACTTTCATTCAATTTGAGCATTTTCGTTTGAGCAAGTCTGGTGGCCTAATAAAATCCATCTTTACGGACTGTTCTGTTTTGACAGATTCTGCCTTTTATTTCGCATTGCCTCTTTTGCTATGTTGGATGAATTTCTTTGTTCCATTAATGTCCGAGTAGCTTTATGCAATGTCCAGAAGTGTTAAGAATGATTGTGTCACCTCTGAACATGTTAATTTTTATTGTCCACTAACCCTCTAATGAGTTGTTTCGAGTTTGGTGTGGAGGAAGTTTTCAAGGGTCAAGAGAGGAGGATGATATACTATGATCAAGAAGAGTGAAAGCTCTAAGCTTGGGGATGCCCGGTGGTTCACCCCTGCATATTTTAAGAAGACTCAAGCGTCTAAGCTTGGGGATGCCCAAGGCATCCCCTTCTTCATCGATAAATTATCAGGTTCCTTCTCTTGAAACTATATTTTTATTCGGTCACATCTTATGTACTTTACTTGGAGCGTCTGTGTGCTTTTGTTTTTGTTTGTGTTTGAATAAATTGGATTACATCATGCTTGTGTGGGAGAGAGACACGCTCCGCTGGTTCGTATGAACACATGTGTTCTTAGCTCATAATATTCATGGCGAAGTTTCCTCTTCGTTAAATTGTTATATGGTTGGAATTGGAAAATGATACATGTAGTAATTGCTATAATGTCTTGGGTAATGTGATACTTGGCACTTGTTGTGCTCATGTTTAAGCTCTTGCATCATATACTTTGCACCTATTAGTGAAGAATACATAGAGCATGCTAAAATTTGGTTTGCATAATTGGTCTCTCTAAAGTCTAGATAATTTCTAGTATTGAGTTTTGAACAACAAGGAAGACGGTGTAGAGTCTTATAATATTTACAATATGTCTTTTATGTGAGTTTTGTCTGCACCCGTTCATCCTTGTGTTTGTTTCAAATAACCTTGCTAGCCTAAACCTTGTATCGAGAGGGAATACTTCTCATGCATCCAAATCTTGAGCCAATCATTATGCCATTTGTGTCCACCATACCTACCTACTACATGGTATTTCTCCGCCATTCCAAAGTAAATTGCTTGAGTGCTACCTTTAAACAATTCAAAATTTATCACCTCTGATTTGTGTCAATGTTTTATAGCTCATGAGGAAGTATGTGGTGTTTATCTTTCAATCTTGTTGGGCAACTTTCACCAATGGACTAGTGGCTTCATCCGCTTATCCAATAATTTTGCAAAAAGAGCTGGCAATGGGATTCCCAGTCCCAAATTAATTAACAAAAATAGACACTCCTCCATGGTATGTGATTGTTGGACGGCACCCGAAGGATTCGGTTAGCCATGGCTTGTGTAAGCAAAGGTTGGGAGGAGTGTCATCATAATAAAACTAATATAAAAAGGCACTCCTTCATGGTATGAGATTGTTGGCAGGCACCCGAGGATTCGGTTAGCCATGGTTTGTGAAAGAAAGGTTGGAAGGAGTGCCACCCAAAAATAAAATAAAATGGGAGCCGCTCTTTGAAGGTTTGTCTGGCAAGGGGTTAGAGTACCCGCTACTATTCGTTGACAACAACATACACCTCTCAAAACTTTATTTTTATGCTCTCTATATGTTTTCAAAATCAAAGCTCTAGCACAAATATAGCAATCGATGCTTTCCTCTTTGAAGGACCATTCTTTTACTTTCAATGTTGAGTCAGTTCACCTATTTCTATCCACCTCAAGAAGCAAACACTTGTGTGAACTGTGCGTTGATTCCTACATACTTGCTTATTGCACTTATTATATTACTCTATGTTGACAATATCCATGAGATATACATGTTACAAGTTGAAAGCAACCGCTGAAACTTAATCTTCTTTTGTGTTGCTTCAATACCTTTACTTTGAATTATTGCTTTATGAGTTAACTCTTATGCAAGACTTATTGATGCTTGTCTTGAAGTGCTATTCATGAAAAGTCTTTGCTTTATGATTCAGTTGTTTACCCATGTCATATACATTGTTTTGATCGCTGCATTCACTACATATGCTTTACAAATAGTATGATCAAGTTTATGATGGCATGTCACTCCAGAAATTATCTTTGTTATCGTTTTACCTGCTCGGGACGAGCGTAACTAAGCTTGGGGATGCCGATACGTCTCCAACGTATCGATAATTTCTTGTGTTCCATGCCACATTATTGATGTTATCTACATGTTATATGCACACTTTATGTCATATTCGTGCATTTTCCGGAACTAACCTATTAACAAGATGCCGAAGTGCCGGTTCTCGTTTTCTGCTGTTTTTGGTTTCAGAAATCCTAGTAACGAAATATTCTCGGAATCGGACGAAATCAACGCCAAAGATCTTAGAACCCCGGAAGCATCCAGAACACACCAGAGAGGTCAGAGGGGGGCCACAGGCCCACCAAACCATAGGCTGGCGCGGCCAGAGGGGGGGCCGCGCCGCCCTATGGTGTGGCCCCCCTGTCAGCCCTCCTGCGCCGCCTCTTCGCCTATATAAAGCCCCTGGATCGAAAACCCTGATGCGAAAAACCACGATACGGAAAACCTTCCAGAGCCGCCGCCATCGCGAAGCCAAGATCTGGGGACGAGGAGTCTCGTTCCGGCACCCTGCCGGAGCGGGGAAGTGCCCCGGAAGGCTTCTCCATCGACACCGCTGCCATCTCCACCGCCATCTTCATCACCGCTGCTGCTCCCATGAGGAGGGAGTAGTTCTCCATCGAGGCTCGGGGCTGTACCGGTAGCTATGTGGTTCATCTCTCTCCTATGTGTTTCAATACAATAATCTCATGAGCTGCCTTACATGATTGAGATTCATATGATGATGCTTGTAATCTAGATGTCATTATGCTAGTCAAGTGAGTTTTACTTATGTGATCTCCGGAGACTCCTTGTCCCACGTGTGTAAAGGTGACAGTGTGTGCACCGTGTGGGTCTCTTAGGCTAGATTTCACAGAATACTTATTCACTGTTGAATGGCATAGTGAGGTGCTTATTTATAT
>NC_061514.1:169414026-169485691 GCF_022539505.1 Lolium rigidum
CAAATGCCATCCAAGTTAGAATTAATGAGAATATAAGATTAATGGCTGAGCTGCGTGCTAGGTGGGATAGAGAAGAAAATGAAAAACTAGCTAAAAAGGAAAATGAGCTAAAGTTTGGACTATTACCACCACTAGCAATGCTAATAATTCATATGTTGCTGCACCTCCTGCTATCAATGGTAAAATAATTGGTGTTGGCAATGCTTCTACTCCTAGTGCAAAGCGCGCAAAATTATCTGAAACTGCTAAAGCTAGCTGAAGCTGCTTGTGATAAAACTGCTGAAATTTTTTCCAACCTTGGGGATGATAATCCCATTGCTTTAGATTGTAATGATTTAGATTTTGATGATTGCCACATCTCTGAAGTTATAAAGTTCTTACAAAAACTTGCTAAAAGTCCTAATGCTAGCGCTGTAAACTTGGCTTTCACAAAACATATTACAAATGCTCTCATAAAAGCTAGAGAAGAGAAACTAAAACTTGAAACTTCTATTCCTAGAAAGCTAGAGGATGGTTGGGAGCCCATCATTAAAATGAGAGTCAAAGATTTTGATTGTAATGCTTTATGTGATCTTGGTGCAAGTATTTCTGTTATGCCTAAAAAAGTCTATGATATGCTCGACTTGCCACCATTGAAAAACTGTTATCTGGATGTTAATCTCGCTGATAATGCTAAAAAGAAACCTTTGGGGAAGGTTGATAATGTTCATATTATGGTTAACAATAACCTTGTCCCCGTTGATTTTGTTGTCTTGGATATTGAATGCAATGCATCTTGCCCCATTATATTGGGAAGACCTTTTCTTCGAACCGTTGGTGCCACTATTGATATGAAGGAAGGTAATATTAAATATCAATTTCCTCTCAAGAAAGGTATGGAATACTTCCCTAGAAAGAGAATGAAGTTACCTTATGATTCTATTATTAGAACAAATTATGATGTTGATGCTTCGTCTCTTGATAATACTTGATATACACTTTCTGCGCCTAGCTGAAAGGCGTTAAAGAAAAGCGCTTATGGGAGACAACCCATGTTTTTACTACAGTATTTTTGTTTTATATTTGTGTCTTGGAAGTTGTTTACTACTGTAGCAACCTCTCCTTATCTTAGTTTTGAGTTTTGTTGTGCCAAGTAAAGTCTTTGATAGAAAAGTAAGTACTAGATTTGGATTACTGCGCAGTTCCAGATTTCTTTGCTGTCACGAATCTGGGTCTATCTCCCTGTAGGTAGCTCAGAAAATTAAGCCAATTTACGAGAATGATCCTCAGATATGTACGCAACTTTCATTCAATTTGGGCATTTTCGTTTGAGCAAGTCTGGTGGCCTAATAAAATCCATCTTTACGGACTGTTCTGTTTTGACAGATTCTGTCTTTTATTTCGCATTGCCTCTTTTGCTATGTTGGATGAATTAATTTGATCTATTAATGTCCAGTAGCTTTATGCAATGTCCAGAAGTGTTAAGAATGATTGTGTCACCTCTGAACATGTGAATTTTTATTATGCACTAACCCTCTAATGAGTTGTTTCGAGTTTGGTGTGGAGGAAGTTTTCAAGGATCAAGAGAGGAGTATGATGCAATATGATCAAGGAGAGTGAAAGCTCTAAGCTTGGGGATGCCCGGTGGTTCACCCCTGCATATTCTAAGAAGACTCAAGCGTCTAAGCTTGGGGATGCCCAAGGCATCCCCTTCTTCATCGACAACATTATCAGGTTCCTCCCCGAAACTATATTTTTATTCCGTCACATCTTATGCACTTTGCTTGGAGCGTCGGTTTGTTTTTGTTTTTTGTTTTGTTTGAATAAAATGGATCCTAGCATTCACTTTGTGGGAGAGAGACACGCTCCGCTGTAGCATATGGACAAATATGTCCTTAGGCTCTACTCATAGTATTCATGGCGAAGTTTCTTCTTCGTTAAATTGTTATATGGTTGGAATTGGAAAATGCTACATGTAGTAATTCTAAAATATCTTGGATAATTTGATACTTGGCAATTGATGTGCTCATGTTTAAGCTCTTGCATCATATACTTTGCACCCATTAATGAAGAAATACTTAGAGCTTGCTAATTTGGTTTGCATATTTGGTTTCTCTAGAGTCTAGATAATATCTAGTATTGAGTTTTGAACAACCAGGAAGACGGTATGGAGTCTTATAATGTTTACCATATGTCTTTTATGTGAGTTTTGCTGTACCGTTCATCCTTGTGTTTGTTTCAAATAACCTTGCTAGCCTAAACCTTGTATCGAGAGGGAATACTTCTCATGCATCCCAAATACTTGAGCCAACCTCTATGCCATTTGTGTCCACCATACCTACCTACTACATGGTATTTATCCGCCATTCCAAAGTAAATTGTTTGAGTGCTACCTTTAAAATTCCATCATTCACTTTTGCAATATATAGCTCATGGGACAAATAGCTTAAAAACTATTGTGGTATTGAATATGTACTTATGCACTTTATCTCTTATTAAGTTCCTTGTTGTGCGATAACCATGCTTCTGGGGACGCCATCAACTATTCTTTGTTGAATATCATGTGAGTTGCTATGCATGTCCGTCTTGTCCGAAGTAAGAGAGATCTACCACCTTTATGGTTGGAGCATGCATATTGTTAGAGAAGAACTTTGGGCCGCTAACTAAAGCCATGATTCATGGTGGAAGTTTCAGATCTTGGACATATATCCTCAATCTCATATGAGAATAATAATTGTTGTCACATGCTTATGCATTAAAGAGGAGTCCATTATCTGTTGTCCATGTTGTCCCGGTATGGATATCTAAGTTGAGAATAATCAAAAGCGAGAAATCCAAAATGCGAGCTTTCTCCTTAGACCTTTGTACAGGCGGCATGGAGGTACCCCATTGCGACACTTGGTTAAAACATGTGCATTGCAAAGATCCGGTAGTCCAAGCTAATTAGGACAAGGTGAGGGCACTATTAGTATACTATGCATGAGGCTTGCAACTTGTAAGATATAATGTACATAACTCATATGCTTTATTACTACCGTTGACAAAATTGTTTCATGTTTTCAAAATAAAAGCTCTAGCACAAATATAGCAATCGATGCTTTCCTCTTTGAAGGACCATTCTTTTTACTTTTATGTTGGAGTCGGTTCACCTATCTCTCTCCACCTCAAGAAGCAAACACCTGTGTGAAGCTGTGCATTGATTCCTACATACTTGCATATTGTACTTGTTATATTACTCTATGTTGACTATTATCCATGAGATATACATGTTACAAGTTGAAAGCAACCGCTGAAACTTAATCTTCCTTTGTGTTGCTTCAATACCTTTACTTTGATTTATTGCTTTATGAGTTAACTCTTATGCAAGACTTATTAATACTTGTCTTGAAGTACTATTCATGAAAAGTCTTTGCTTTATGATTCACTTGTTTACTCATGTCATTACCATTGTTTTGATCGCTGCATCCACTACATATGTTTACAAATAGTATGATCAAGGTTATGATGGCATGTCACTTCAGAAATTATCTTTGTTATCGTTTTACCTGCTCGGGACGAGCGTGAACTAAGCTTGGGGATGCTGATACGTCTCCGACGTATCGATAATTTCTTATGTTCTATGCCATATTATTGATGATACCTACATGTTTTATGCACACTTTATGTCATATTCGTGCATTTTCCGGAACTAACCTATTAACAAGATGCCGAAGTGCCAGTTCTGTTTTCTGCTGTTTTTGGTTTCGAAATCCTAGTAACGAAATATTCTCGGAATTGGACGAAACGAAGACCCGGGGGCCTATTTCGCCACGAACCTTCCGAGAAGACCGAAGAGCATACGAAGTGGGGCCACGAGGTGGCGACACCACATGGCGGCGCGGCCAAGGGGGCCCGCGCCGCCCTATGGTGTGGGCCCCTCGTCGGGCCCCGACTCGCCCTTCCGCCTACTTAAAGCCTCCGTCGCGAAACCCACGATGCGAAAAACCACGATACGGAAAACCTTGCCGAGACGCCGCCGCCGCCGATCCCATCTCGGGGGATTCCGGAGATCTCCTCCGGCACCCTGCCGGAGAGGGGATTCATCTCCCGGAGGACTCTACACCGCCATTGTCGCCTCCGGAGTGATGAGTGAGTAGTTCACCCCTGGACTATGGGTCCATAGCGAGTAGCTAGATGGTTGTCTTCTCCTCATTGTGCTTCATTGTCGGATCTTGTGAGCTGCCTAACATGATCAAGATCATCTATCCGTAATACTCTATGTTGTGTTTGTCGGGATCCGATGGATAGAGAATACCATGTTATGTTAATTATCAAGTTATTACATATGTGTTGTTTATGATCTTGCATGCTCTCCGTTACTAGTAGAGGCTCCGGCCAAGTTTTTGCTTTTAACTCCAAGAGGGAGTATTTATGCTCGATAGTGGGTTCATGCCCGCATTGACACCGGGACGAGTGACGGAAAGTTCTAAGGTTGTGTTGTGCTTGTTGCCACTAGGGATAAAACATTGGCGCTATGTCCGAGGATGTAGTTGTTGATTACATTACGCACCATACTTAATGCAATTGTCCGTTGCTTTGCAACTTAATACTTGGAAGGGGTTCGGATGATAACCTGAAGGTGGACTTTGTAGGCATAGATGCAGTTGGATGGCGGTCTATGTACTTTGTCGTAATGCCCAATTAAATCTCACTATACTTATCATGCCATGTATGTGTATTGTTATGCCCTCTCTATTTGTCAATTGCCCGACTGTAATTTGTTCACCCAACATGCTTTTATCTTATGGGAGAGACACCTCTAGTGAACTGTGGACCCCGGTCCATTCTTTTATCCTGAAATACAAATCTGCTGCAATACTTGTTTTACTCGTTTTCTCTCGCAAACAATCATCTTCCACACAATTCGGTTAACCCTTTGTTACAGCAAGCCGGTGAGATTGACAACCTCACCTGTTTCGTTGGGGCAAAGTACTTTGGTTGTGTTGTGCGAGGTTCCACGTTGGCGCCGGAATCTCCGGTGTTGCGCCGCACTACATCCCGCCGCCATCAACCTTCAACGTGCTTCTTGACTCCTACTGGTTCGATTAAACCTTGGTTTCTTACAGAGGGAAACTTGCCGCTGTGCGCATCACACCTTCCTCTTGGGGTTCCCAACGGACGTGTCAACTACACGCATCAAGCAAATTTCTGGCGCCGTTGCCGGGGAACTGAAGAAAAGTTACACCACAAAGATTTCTATCTCCCACGTCAACTACACGCCAGAAGTAGTGGCCACGAAGAGACGGGGAGGGGTATACTGCCCGTTAGATCAGTTGATCAACGGTTCGTGGAGTCGATCCGTGTGACAACGGCTCAACCAATCAGGATAAGTTTGGGCTTCTGTGAGCATTTGTGACAGAACTTGAGGGCAAAAGCGGAGCGAGTACTAACAATCCAAGGGCACATAAATAGTAAATAGACTAAGGGATTCAAACAAAAAGAATTACAAAATGAAAAATGCGTGTTTTGTACAATATAATTCATATTGGGCTACATCAAATTATTTGCCATTCAAATATACATGAGTGTGACAATTATGGCATCATTAGACAAACTATGTTTTTGGGGAAGATGTTTTGCAAAGGGGTTTGAGTGGAAAACCATGCATCTTCATAGCTACACTAGTGATTCTGAGAAGTGGCAATTTGTGGTAAAACTTGATTTATATATGTTTGTTAAGGTTTTCTTGGTGGCAGGGTTGCGTAGGAAGACTCCATGAGTAGGTGCCACTATGTTTTTATTTTTTTGATTTTTTTTGCGCATGAAATGACTCAATTAGATATGTTAATCTCATTTGTTGACTCTCTGTTGACTAGCTACTTGAGGGTAAAACTGAGTATATTGCACTTGCCAGTCTAAGTACTCGAGGGGAAAAGTGAGTACAGATAAAATTTCTGTATAAGGCCCGAGGTTATAACTGAGTACACCAAACGTCCCAGGGTTAGACTCGTGTCGCGGTGCACGCTGCAGCCGTGCATAGCGGACGCGTGTTGCGGTACACGCCACCTTCGTCTTTATAGAGCCCTTTTTCTCTCCCTCGACGCACTTTCTCACTGCAACCGCCTCTCCTGTCCCATCATCTTCTCCACAACCGAAGAAAAACCCCGAAGAAAACCGCCGGCGATGGAGAAGAATGAGATGCCCATTGTCGGCGCATCAGCCGCCGGCGCATCGGCCGCTGCCCCCGTCCAGGCCCCTGTCGCTGCTTCCAACGTAGCAGCCGGCGCATCAGCCGCCGGCGCATCGGCCGCCGCCACCGTCCAGGCCCCCGTCGCTTGGGACCCGTACGAACCAGCGCCGTACGTCGCGCCAGAGAACCCCTACGACACTAGCATCGTCGACGACGAGCCGGAGGTAACCCTTTGCGCCCTTGTTCTTATCCCATTTCAATCCTTTTGTGTTAGATCTAGCGTTATTAGGGTTCGTCTGTTCCTTGTTCAATCCATTTGTGTTAGATCTAGCGTTATTAGGGTGCGTCTGTTCCCTAGTTCAATCCATTTGTGATTTGCTTTTGTTTAAGATTTGTGCCGATGATGATGAATATTGGGCACAAATTGATTCAGGGTTTGGTCAGTAAACAATTGGTGTGTACAAATTTGTTGTGCATGATCTTTGGTTTACTGACTCAAATCCTGGATATAAGTGTGTCCAATGTAACTGAGGCTACCTCTTTTTTTCGAGCCCATATTATCATGCATGATCTTTGTTCACTCTCTGTTCCATCATCGTTGCAATTGACTCCGTCTTTTTTGCACGATCTTTGGTGCTACATGACAGGTGCAGAGCAGCGACGTCGACAGCGACGACGAGTCATTCCACACCAAGACTCGTCACGTCCTCAGGAGGCTGCAGTCCGGCCATTACGATGGCCTCTTTGCTCGAGGCATTTACAAGTGCCCCTTCTGCAACAGGAAGCTATGCGCCACCGACTTCAACTGCCTGGTGAACCATGCTGAATCCATTGGCAGATGCGGCGCTAGAGTTGGAACGACGGTGAACATGCATGCGTTCATGGCCAAACACAAAGCACTTGGGATTCACTGCGCAACCTCCGGGCGAGTCACGAGCGCAACTCTGGAGGCGTTGAACATGCCTACTGCACTCTTCGTATGTGACTCGCTCTATCCGTAGAGCAGCTTAAATTCATGTAAAATGTAGCTTATGTTGTAGGGTTCTATCGGTACTACTTGTTGGATCTGTCGTGAACATATCTATGCTATGTTGGCTGCCGTATGCAGCTTATCCTATATTTTTCCGGATTTGTGCCCTAGATTTCCTACCTGATTGGGTAAAAACGAAGGCATAAAGAAATGAATGTCGTTAAAAAACAGAAGGAGAAGCTGCTCTAGATTTGCTACCAATTTGGGCTATCAAATATGAATGAGATCGAGCGAGAGAAAGGAAAAAGGTACATTGAAAACTGCTAATCTGGGCGAAAGAGACAGAAACCACTCGTGCCCATGTCCCGGACCCACACGGCTCCACACGCTACGGCCCCACACGCTACGGCCCCACACGCTACGGCCACACACGCTACGGCCACACAAACATGGTCTCGTCCTGTCCCACGCGGTTCCTTCCTACCAGCCCCACACGACGCGGCCCCAAAAACGACACGACCCCACTCGTCAGCACGGAACGGTCAACTTAACGGAATCCTGCCGTCCGAGCTGCTTCTGCTCCTTCTGCGGGTTTCAGACAAAGGCTAGGGTAAAACTGAGGAAAAACTAAGGAGCTGGGGAAAACTGAGCACAACTAAGGACCCGAGGGCACAGAAATAGAAATCCCTAAAAACTATTGTGGTATTGAATATGTTGCTATGTATCTTATTTCTTATAAGTTGCTTGTTGAGCGGTAACCATGTTTCTAGGGACGCCATCAACTACTACACCTTTGTTGAATATCATGTGAGTTGCTATGCATGTTCGTCTTGTCTGAAGTAAGGGCGATTTATCATGATCAAATGGTTTGAGTATGCATATTGTTAGAGAAGAACATTGGGCCGCTAACTAAAGCCAGGAATCATGGTGGAAGTTTCAGTTTGGACACTAATCCTCAATCTCTTATAAGAATATTATCTGTTGTTGAATGCTTATGCATTAAAAGAGGAGTCCATTATCTGTTTTCTATGTTGTCCCGGTATGGATGTCCTTAGTTAAGATCTATCAAAAACGAGAAATCAAATGCGATTTATCTCCTTGGACCTTTGTACAGGCGGCATAGAGGTACCCCTTTGTGACACTTGGTTGAAACATATGTTATGCAATGATAATCCATGTAAATCCAAGCTAATTAGGACAAGGTGCGAGCACTATTGGTATTCTATGCATGAGGCTTGCAACTTATAAGATGTCTTATGCATAACAAATATGAATTATTACTACCGTTGACAAAATTGTTTCTATGTTTTCAAAATAAAAGCTCTAGCACAAAAATAGTAATCCATGCTTCCCTCTGCGAAGGGCCATTCTTTTACTTTATGTTGAGTCGGTTTACCTACTTCTTTCTATCTTAGAAGCAAACACTTGTGTCAACTGTGTGCATTGATTCTTACATACTTGCTTATTTGCATTCATCATATTACTTTGTGTTGACAATTATCCATGAGATATACATGTTGAAGTTGAAAGCAACCGCTGAAACTTATATCTTCCTTTGTGTTGCTTCAAAACTTTCTACTAAGAATTTATTGCTTTATGAGTTAACTCCTATGCAAGTCTTATTGATGCTTGTCTTGAAAGTACTATTCATGAAAAGTCTTTGCTATATGATCAGTTGTTTAGTCATTGTCTTTACCATCACTTCATTCACTTCATATGCTTTACAATAGTATTGATCAAGATTATGATAGCATGTCACTTCAGAAATTATCCTTGTTATCGTTTACCTACTCGAGGGCGAGTAGGAACTAAGCTTGGGGATGCTTGATACGTCTCAAACGTATCCATAATTTCTTATGTTCCATGCTACTATTATGACAATACTCACATGTTTTATACACACTTTACATCATTATTATGCATTTTCCGGCACTAACCTATTAACGAGATGTCGAAGAGCCAGTTGTTGTTTTCTGCTGTTTTTGGTTTCAGAAATCCTACAAAGGAAATATTCTCGGAATTGGACGAAATCAACGCCCAGGGTCTTATTTTTCCACGGAGCTTCCAGAAGACCGAAGAGCATACGAGGTGGGGCGACGAGGCGCCCAGACCACAGGGCCGCGCGGCCAGGGTGGGTCCCGCGCCGCCCTATGGTGTGGGGCCCTCGTGTCTCCACCGACCCTGCCCTTCCGCCTACTTAAACTCTCTATCGCAGAAACCCTATTACCGAGAGCCACGATACGGAAAAAGTTCCAGAGACGCCGCCGCCGCCAATCCCATCTCGGGGGATTCAGGAGATCGCCTCCGGCACCCTGCCGGAGAGGGGAATCATCACCGGAGGGCTCTACATCACCATGCCCGCCTCCGGATTGATGTGTGAGTAGTTCATCCTTGGACTATGGGTCCATAGCAGTAGCTAGATGGTTGTCTTCTCCTCATTGTGCTATCATGTTTAGATCTTGTGAGCTGCCTATCATGATCAAGATCATCTATTTGTAATGCTACATGTTGTGTTTGTTGGGATCCGATGAATATTGAATACTATGTCAAGTTGATTATCAATCTATCATATATATGTTGTTTATGTTCTTGCATGCTCTCCGTTGCTAGTAGAGGCTCGGCCAAGTTGATACTTGTGACTCCAAGAGGGAGTATTTATGCTCGATAGTGGGTTCATGCCTCCATTGAATGCGGGACGAGTGACGTGAAAGTTCTAAGGTTGTGGATGTGCTATTGCCACTAGGGATAAAACATCAATGCTTTCTCTAAGGATATTTGTGTTGATTACATTACGCACCATACTTAATGCAATTGTCTGTTGTTTGCAACTTAATACTGGAAGGGGTGCGGATGCTAACCCGAAGGTGGACTTTTTAGGCATAGATGCATGCTGGATAGCGGTCTATGTACTTTGTCGTAATGCCCTGATTAAATCTCATAGTAATCATCATGATATGTATGAATCTCTATTTGTCAATTGCCCAACTGTAATTTGTTCGCCCAACATGCTATTTATCTTATGGGAGAGACACCACTAGTGAACTGTGGACCCCGGTCCATTCTTTTACATCTGAATACAATCTACTGCAAACTCTGTTCTCTACTGTTCTTTGCAAGCAAACATCATTCTCCACACCATACGTTTAATCCTTTGTTTACAAGCAAGCCGGTGAGATTGACAACCTCACCGTTAAGTTGGGGCAAAGTATTTTGGTTGTGTTGTGCGGGTTCTATGTTGGCGCCGGAATCCCCGGTGTTGCGCCGCACTACACTCCTCCGCCAACAACCTTCACGTGGCCTTCATCTCCTACTGGTTCGATAACCTTGGTTTCATACTGAGGGAAAACTTGCTGCTATACGCATCACACCTTCCTCTTGGGGTTCCCAACGGACGTGTGCTTCACGCGTTATCAATAGCTTTTTATTGAAAATGCTTCATAGAATGCTCACTATGGTTCACTGTAAATTTCCACCATAAATGATGCATATACCTGGCCATGTCTCGGGCCGGGCCGGGCCTCGGGCCGGGCCAAGAAAAGCCCGACGGTAAAAAATCAGGCCCAAGCCCGGGCCAGCCCGACCAAATACCCATGAAGGACGTCGGGCTGCGGGCTGGGCCATAGTGTTAAATGTGTTTTTTGGGCTACCCAGGCCCGGCCCGGCCCAACCATCGGGCCAACATTTTCAGGCCCAAGCCCGAGTTTTTCGGGCCGGGCTTCGGGCTAGGCCTCGGGCCGGGCTTCAGGCTAGGCCTCGGGCCGGGCTGCCCATGGCCAGGCATGATGATGCATGACTTAAATTGGCGGCCCAGGCGTTTCTCTAAAACATATACAAACTCCATGGACTTACAAGTTTCCATTTTATTTCACACCGCTAGGCATCCATAAATAAAAGAACATCAACTAAATATGAATGAGTGCAATGTTGAAAGCATTCCCCATGAAAGCATGGTTGTGCTAACTCCCAACTTGCAATTTGCAAACATATAAACTTTATAAGATAGTCACAACGATCAAGTTTATTAAGTGCAAGAAAGTAAATGTGCCATCAAGTTCGTGAGAGCTTTACTAACTAATTTTCTCATGCCAAAATTTAATTTGTAAGATAAATAAAAACATGATGAATATACTCGAAATAGCAATAATGCTAGTTGGTAGATATGGTGGACACAATTGTCAAACTTTGGTTATTGGTGGTTGGATGCATGATTAGAGCTCACACTTAGTACAGGCGGAGGGTAGCAAAAGACGGGGAGCGACCAACTAAGAGAGCACTAACGGCCATAATCATGTATAGCGACAAAACATTATCAATCAAAGTATATAGTGATATTACAAGTCAAAAACTAAATGATCATAGAGGCTTTAGTTGACTGGTAGTAGTCATAACATGGTATAAGCATGTGCAAAGTCAACCCAATAAAGCATCAAAGGAGAATACCACAATATTATGCTTTGTATGATGAAAACAACAGATGATTCTTTCAATGACACATTATGCACTCTCAGCTATTTGAGAAAAGTCATGCTACAACAATAAATACTAAGCATATGACAATAATAACATCCAACATGACATGCCAAAGTCTATGCCACGGTCTAGACAAGCTTCCTTTTGCATCACTATAGACATGAAACATTTTACTCGTCTCCAACACCAATCAACTTATTTGAAATAGCTCTTAGAGATGAAAAAAATATGGACCAGAGAGCTAATAATACATAAAAAAATAATACTAACAAGTTCTGAACAAAATTTGAGTGAAAGAAGAAGAGCTAAACGCAGTACTAGCAAACTAGAACACTCGCAGAACAATAACAGCGAAAACTAGAGCATTCTATGCTTTTAAAACGGAGCGTGTCTCTCTCCAAAAAAAATATGCTGGAATCTAACCATATGCTATAGCAAACAAAACAAAACAAAAAACAAAAATAAAGACGCTCCAAGAACAACACATAGCGTATGAAGCAATAAAAATATAGCGCATAAAAAGATGACCAGTTGCTTTGTTGATTGACATAGGCATCCCCAATGGGCCTGCCGAAGATGGTACCCGGGGTTTACTGAAGGCCCACGAGTCAAAGAATATGAAGTTCGGAAGCCCAGTTAGTATTAAGGAAAGTTATAGTTGTATTAGGAAATATAGAGACTTGTAAATTTACGGGATGGATTAGAAACCCTCTCGGACTCTGTAACTTGTGTATGACAAAACCCTCGGCTCCGCCTCCTATATAAGGGGGAGTCGAGGGACAAAGAAAGGATCGAATCAATTTTCAACAGAACCCTAGTTTCTTAATCGTCGAGTACTTTTCGGCTGAAACATTCGAGATCTACTTGCCCTCTACTCCCAACGAAACCCTAGTCTACAATACGTAGGCATTGATAAGTTAATACCTTGTCAATTGGCGCTGACCGTGGGCAGTAGAGGCGACAAGGAGCTGATCTCGATGGCACGTTCAAGATCGTCGACTTCATCAACTGCAAGCAACGCTTTGGACAGAGGTAAACAGATCGAAACTGGTCTAGTCGATTTTGTTCCTCACCCGCCCACCCGTTTGGATGCATATGCGTATCTGGAGGAGCCTATGGAGATGACGTTTGGCAAGTTCCAATTCCGCGTCGAGAAGGAAGGATCATATCGTCTCGAAATTCCGATCTCGTCGGGATTATCGGCGGTCGATCCGATATATCGGATTCAACATCGTCAACCGAGTCAGGCGACGAAGAAATTTCGTCGCCACGCTTCATCAGCACCAGGGCAAGTAAAAAACTCGCCAAGATCTTCAGCGACATGTCTTTCGAGTCATCTGTGGACTCCGATATAAGCGATGACTCGAGCAACATCGACAGCTCCACCTTCGTCGATAGATCCACTACTGTTGGAAAGGTCTTCACCAATCTCAATGATGGTGTCACCAAACCCGACAAAGTTCAGAATCCAAAATATCATCAAATCTATGCAATTGAAGAACCAAGTCGCCCAGCGGAGGAGACGTCAGAAAACTTCGACGATGCAGGAAATCCGTATGTCGATCCTGCAGATCTCACGAGAGGTTTGGGAACAAAATATATCGTACCAGGAACACGAGAGATGGTGCAATTTCCGCAGACAGTATGGGATCGAGTCGCAAGAGCTATTGATGGAACAGAACCAATGACCATTACAGCGACACCTGCGGAGTTACAAGCGTATCAATATAGGCTTGCACGTACCAGGAGGGAGCTCGAAAAGCAGAAAATCGAGTTGGACAAGAGGCAGGAAGCCGCTTCCGCATCAAGCAGGCGAAGGGCAGAGCTAAGCCAAAATTCAAGAACTTCGGGAGATAGTCATAGAGAAGCTCGAAGGAGAGCAAGATCTCGGTTGCAAAATATACCTGAAGCTGAGAGAGAGAACTTAATTCAAAACCTCGATATGTCTTTTATGTCAATCGACACGAGTGGGAATATTATTCCAAAAACACTGCAAGCGGGATACATGGCAACGCAAGCTTTCATCTTAGCGTCCAGGCCACCTCCCAGAGATCCAAGAAAAGCGTTGTATAACATGGCCATGGTAGGGTGTGGAGCCATGGGAGCAGCGTTCGCAACTACACCTCCCGAAGGAGCTGCAAGGCAAAATAGTCCGCGACCTACTGTAGCAGTGCAGGATCCCCCGAGAGCGAGCGGGGTCAGAGATACAGCGACTCAGGCCAGGGTGGATAGAGCGCGACATGATAGAAGGGAACATCGGCATTCACCAGAAGTTGCTGAAGAAGATATGTGTGGACTCCCGTGTTTTACGCGACGAGTCCGAAAAACTCGAGTCCCGTCAGGATTCAAGTTACCAGACAGTTTCAAGAAATTCGATGGCCTGCAAGATCCCGAGGATTGGCTAGTCGACTACCTTGAGACGGTGAAACTCATAGGTGGCACCAGAGCAACAGCCATGCAGAGCATTCAAATACACCTGAGTGGAGCCGCAAGATCTTGGATAAAGAAGCTTCCCCCAGGTTCCATCGACAGCTGGGATAGTTTTGAGGATGTGTTTGTCAAGAACTTCCGATCAACTCCGCAAAAAACCTGCATCACTAGAAGAGTTGAGATCGTGTCGACAAAACCATGATGAATCAATGAGAAAATACATCCAAAGGTGGAACATCATTAAAAACTCGGCAGAGAATATATCTGACGAGAGAGCAATAGATGCGTTTGTGGCAGGAATTCGACGAGGAGATTTTGTCGAAGACTTGGGGAGAACCAACCAAAGACAGTATCAGCATTGATGGAGATAGCAAACAGATGGGCAGATGGAGAAGATGATGTTCACAATAAGCGACACAGGTCACCGGAGGAGGACCGTAGTCGGAATTTTCAAAATAGACGACGATTTCCTCGGCAATTCTCGAGTTACGATGCTCCTGGCCAAATATCGGCTGGGTTTCGAGGAAACACTGGAGGAAACAATAGAGATGAATATCAAACGAGTAACGAGCAGCGAGGCGACAATAGAGATGACTCTCGGAATAACAGGCAAAATAACGGACCAAGGTTTCAGAGACCTTTTGTATCTCCCGAGGATATGATGAACGGGCCATGTCAGATGCATTTCTATCTCGACAACAATGGGAAGAGGCAGTCAGGACATCTGCAGAAGGACTGTCGCAATTTTCAAGCAATGTTGAGGGTCGCAGGGCTAGCCAATGCTCAAGCAACAAATAGAAACCCCCAAGGGCCCAGGAGTGAGATCCACCTGCCACCTCCTCCCGCAATTACGGACGAAAATCGGCACCAGCTTAGAATTGCGGCAGCACCACACCCACCTCTATATGTTGATCCTAACTCCAACGGCGCGGTCTCGATGATTCAGAAAGCTAGGCCGTCTAATAGGGCCCGTGAAAGTAATCTCGCGACAAGTGTTCATGGCGGAGAAGATGCCTCCACCAACGATTGAGTACCTAAATTGGTCGGGACAGGACATTGGCTTCACAATTGCGGATCATCCGCAAGCAAGTTCCTCGACCAGGGCGAGTCAGCACTTATCTTACCGGCGGTGATCGCAGGATTCGACGTATCTCGAGTATTCATAGATGGAGGCAGCAGTTTAAACCTTATGTATGCAGATACACTAAGGAAGATGAACATATCCCTGGCAAATCTAAAACCAACCGACACACGTTTCCATGGAATCACGCCAGAGAAGCCGAGTTATCCGTTGGGGAAAATCAATCTCGACGTTCAGTTTGGAACCCGAGAAAACTACAGGATAGAAAGGTTGGAGTTTGAAGTTGTGGATTTCCCGTCGCAATATCACGCCTTGTTGGGACGACCAGCATATGCCAGGTTTATGGCGGTACCACACTACACGTACCTGTTGTGGAGATTACCTGGACCTAAGGGACCAATTACAGTCAAAGGAAGTTTCGCATTAGCTGATAAATGCGACAAGGATTTTCATCGAATGTCAGAAACTTTCGGGATGCAAGCAGAATATATGGCGTCAAGGCTCACAACTGATTATGATGTGTTGCCAGATGCAGGAAGGCCACTCAGGGAGCCAACCTTCAACACTACTAAGGATTCCAAGGAGGTGCAGATTCACCCGACAGACCCAAATAAAACGACGTCCATTGCAACAAACACGGACCTCGCATAGGAAAGCGCGCTCGTCGAGTTCCTCCGTGAGCACTGGAAAATCTTCGCATGGTGTCCAGCTGACATGCCAGGAGTACCCAGGAAACTTGCCGAGCACCACCTAAACTTGGATCCAATAGCGAGACCAATCAAACAACCTTTGCGGCGTTTTTCGGAACCAAACTGCAAAGCCATGCTGTCAGAGATTGATCGACTCAGAGAAGCTGGTTTTATTAAGCAGATACATACAGAAGCCACTCGGGTAGCTAACCCAGTGCTGGTCCCGAAGAAAAACACGAAAGTCCTTCGCATGTGTGTCGACTTTACGTGTCTAAATAAACACTGTCCAAAGGATCACTTTCCCCTCCCAAGGATCGATCAAATCATCGACTCCACGGCAGGATGTGAACGTCTTTCCTTCCTGGACGCATATTCTGGTTATAACCAGATCAGATTAAAAGAAGATGATGAAGTCAAGACAACGTTCATAACACCTTATGGCGTGTTTTGCTACAGAACAATGCCTTTTGGTTTGAAAAACGCGGGAGCAACATATCAGCGGATGATGCAGAAGTGCTTAGCAACACAGATTGGGAAAAACGTACAAGTGTACATTGACGATGTCGTCATAACATCAAAAAAAGGGGCAACATTGATCTAGAATTTAAAGGAAACTTTCGACAACCTTGACAAGTTTTGCCTCAAACTGAACCCGACGAAGTGTTCTTTCGGCGTCCCTGCAGGAGAACTTCTCGGGTTTCTAGTATCAGCAAGAGGGATCGAGGCCAATCCAGAGAAAATCCAAGCCATCGTAACGATGAGGAAGCCGACAAAGTTGAAAGAAATACAACAGTTGACTGGGCGAGTCGCAGCTTTAAGCAGATTCATCGCCCGGCTAGGAGAGAAGGCATTGCCGTTCTACGCTTTGATTAAGCAAGGAGAAAAGTTTCAGTGGAACGAAGATGCGGACAAAGCTTTCGAGGATCTCAAACGCACAATCTCGACACCACCAATTTTGGTGGCGCCCAAGGAGAAGGAACCCCTCCTGCTATACATTGTAGCCACACCTTAGGTGGTCAGCACAACTCTTGTAGTCGAAAGGGAAGAAGAAGGAAAGCTTCATGGAGTACAGAGGCCAGTATATTTCATCAGTGAAGTATTATCGCCTTCAAAACAGCGGTACCCGCAGTACCAGAAGTTAGCATATGGAGTGTTTACAACAGCAAGAAAGTTGCGACACTATTTTTCGGCGCATCCAATAATAGTGGTCAATGAGGCGCCTTTATCCAATATATTAAACAACCCAGAAGCTATGGGCCATGTCTCCCTTTGGGGAATAGAGCTTTCCCCTCGGGGCATCACGTACGAAAAAAGAAAAGCAATAAAGTCGCAAATTTTATCAGACTTCATCGCAGAGTGGATGGAGCTACAAAATACGGGACCCCCCAGATCTATCGAGAACCTGGACCATGAACTTCGATGGATCCAAGAGATTAGAGGGAGCTGGAGTAGGTGTGATACAAATATCACCTGAAGGCGACAAATTAAAGTATGTCTTACGGATGACGTTCCCAAACGCGTCAAATAATGAGGCAGAATACGAAGATCTCATACACGGGATGAAGATGGCGAAGGCTTGTGGCGCAACCCGACTAAAAATCTTTGGCGACTCACAATTGGTGGCTCAGCAGGTCATGAATCAATGTGATGCAGTCAATGAAAGTATGATAGCATACAAGGAAGTGTATAACGAGCTAGAAAAGTTGTTTGATGGATGCGAGGTAAATCACATCAGCAGGTTGAGCAATGATGAAGCCGATGTTCTTGCAAATATCGGGTCGCAATGTCTCGCAATACCACCAGGCGTGTTTTGGGAGGAAATAGCCGAGAGATCTACAAAGCCGAAGAAACCAAAGAAGAAGGAGAAGGATGAGAAACCATCGGGGGCCACAACAGTAGCATCGGAAGAAGAAGAGGAACAGGACCTAGTAATGATGGTGCAAATTCCATGGATGCAGGTGTACATATCATACATCCTAAGGAAAAGAATACCCGACGATCAAGTGGAAGCAAGGCGAGTTATTAGACGATCTAAAGCCTTTACTGTGGTTAAAGGGTAGTTATACAAGCGAAGTATTTCGGGAGTGTTACAAAGGTGCGTCACACCCGAAGAAGGACGGCTAATGTTGAAAAATGTACACGAAGGAATCTGTGGTCATCATGCAAGCAGTCGAGCTATAGCAGCCAAGGTTTTCAGAGCAGGATTTTATTGGTTAACAGCAATCGAGGATGCAAAGGAAATAGCTCGTACTTGCGACGCGTGCCAGAGATTTGCCGCAAAACCTCACTCTCCGGCAGCAGAATTGATGCCAACGCTGTCATGGACTTTCGCGCAGTGGGGTCTCGATATGGTAGGAAAATTACACAAAGCTTCGCCAGGAGGATACGAGTACATGCTCGTCGCTGTTGACAAATTCACGAAGTGGATAGAAGCAAAGCCGATAAATTCACCAGACGGAGCGTCTGCAATCAAGTTCGTGAAAAGCATTGTCTTTCGGTTTGGAGTACCTCATAGCATCGTCAAGGACAATGGTAGCAATTTTACATCCAAGGAATTCAAGGCATATTGTGCAGAGGTAGGCATCAAACTACACTTTGCATCAGTTGCGCACCCGCAGACTAATGGTCAAGTCGAGAAAGCCAATGGTATCATCTGCAATGGTATCAAGAAGCGTCTGCTGGCACCGTTGGACAAAGCGCGACATACTTGGCCAGAGGAGTTGCCTAGTGTGTTGTGGAGTATTCGAACAACTCCAAATACAGCGACACAAGAAACTCCGTTTTTCCTGGTCCACGGAGCTGAAGCAGTAATGCCGATAGAAATAGAACACGATTCTCCGAGAGTAACGGAATATGATGAAGAGGCATCAAGGAAAGCATTGGAGGATGATGTCGATGCACTGGATGAGGCTCGAGACGAAGTGTTATCGCGGGTCACTAAGTACCAGCAAGATCTGAAAAACTATCACAGTCAACGATTGCGACCACGATCCTTCCAAGTAGGTGACATAGTTCTTCAGCTGACACAAAAAAGCCATGAAAAACTCGAGTCGCCGTGGCTTGGCCCTTACATCGTCACAGAAGTAATCGAAGGAGGAGCATACAGAATTAAGGACAAGAAGACAGGAGTCGCCGAGCCAAACCCTTGGAACGTGGCGCAGCTCAGGCGTTTCTACGCCTAGAAGTCGAAATATAGTCTCCCTTGTAAACATACAATGTACTGAAACGCCCGCGAGTTTTCAGACGCACTCTTTTCCTTTTTCAGGGCACCGAGTGGGGCTGAAAAAGGTTTTAATGAGGCGGACTCGCGGTGCTGCAATATAATAAAGATAGTGGAGATATACATCTTTTTCTTTGACAGGCTCGGGGGCTTGCGCCCAGAAGTTACAATATATATATATACAATGACGACGAATACAACTTGCAAAAAATATTTCGCCTTGGTGCAAAGCACCTCGCAAAATAAAATGACGATACAAAATAGTGATCAATAAAAAAGCTCGGGGGCTAATACCCGCAAATATAGTACACTCAATATAATTTTTGCCTCGGTTCAACCTTGCATACACAGTAGAGAAAATCACCACCAAAACGCTCGGGGGCTTGACGAGGAAAAATAAAAATATCTAGTGGCTTTACAATATAGATTATGTTTACAACATACAAGATGCAACTCCTGAGAAAATTCGACAAGCTAAAAGAGAAACTCTCAATTGCTGCCTAGTATATCATCTATGGTCATCCGTTCATTATTTGCGATGACGAGTACTATGTTCAGCATAGCTGCCCTTCACGAAAAACTCAGCGTCCATCCGAAGAAGTTCATCCATCATCTCTTCTGCTACACGGGTCACAATGTCATCAATTTTGCCAATGTTCCTCTTCCTTTTCGCCATCTTGGCCAGGCACTTGGCAACAATTCGACTCATGTCTAACTTCGGATAGAAGATTTGTATCATCATCATAGCAAATCTTGCGCCGGCAGATAATTGGGCCCGCACAAATCCATGGATTCGAGGTGCATCCCGAAATTTATCCATCAAAGCAGGAAGGGTTTCTGGCATCTTGTTGCGTGGGAACATGGTGCTGTAAACTAGGGACAATGTCCTTGTACAGAAGTCGAGGAAATCACGGACCTGACTCGCACGATCTTGAAATCTGACGATTTGGCGGGTACGTACGTTCAGGCGTAACCCAAAAGTTGGAACCATGTTCTTCGGCAAGTCTGAGAAGCACATTGGATCGAGCTTCAACACGTTGATCCTCGGCAGCGGTATCCAAAAATGAACCTTTTTCAGTGGTGAAATCAGTAAGGAAGGAAGAACAGCAAGAACAACATCAAGCACGGTCGAGTGAATGGAGTATACCTGTCATATCCAAGCTGGAGTCATTCATCAGTTGAAGCATGTAATTCTCTCGAGAAGAAGCTTGGCAGCCTCGATAATCGCGGCCTCTTTTACAGCTATAGCATCCTGAGCCTGCTGAAGCGCAACATTTTCCCTCTCCAATGATTTTCGAGACTGCTCCATTATTATAAGTGCTTGCTTCTTCATAGACTGAAGCTGTTGGCGAAGTTCTTTCAAGTATTGTGTTGAACCCTTACTCGAGGAATCTTCGATAAATTCATCATCAACAGGCATTTTCTTCGAGTAGGAGGAGGCAGGAAAAGCTTCGGAGGGACGAAGAGTTGAAGTGTAGTTATCAAATATCAACTGGAAATAAAAGTTTCGACATCAATCATCAAGCAAAGATAGATTTCCATTGATTTTCAAAGTGTTTACATGGATATTACAAAAGGAAGGTTCCTAACGAACTAAGGGGGCAGTAGTCGCCAAAGCTACTATGGTGACAGCATCAAAAGAGAAACAAAACAAAAGAGAAGACAAGGTGGTCTACTTGACCTCCGGCTTCGATGAACTAGGAGCGGGAGTTGGCTTGCATCCGAGGTAGGCGAGGATTTTCTTTGAGTTTGGCTTGGCAGCCTTAATCAACGACTGCCACCTCTTCGTTTCCATCTCCTTCGTGTCGCCAAATCTCGTCCAGTCGACATCATGTTGGCTGTCAGCAACCAAGGCGATAGTGCCTTCAACACCAACTTTCAAACTTTCTTGGCGAAGCTTGAGCCCAAAATCTTCTTGAGAATTGTAGCACTTCGCGAGAGCAGTAAAAGTCGTGGGTTCTTCCTTCTTCGTGAAGAAGTAGGGAAAAAGCCGCGACAGACCTGTCCTAGCTTCGGCAAGGCCTTCGCGCGCCTCATCTCCATGGATCTCAAGGAGGGAAAGTGTGTCAAGAAGGCGATCACCTTCAGGATTTTCCAGATCATAATCTTGCTGCGTTTTCCCTAAATGAGTAAAAATGAGGTTGTCAAGAAAAATCGAGCAAGGATAAATATGACGACTCGAAGAAATGGCAAGGATCTGATTACTTACTAACAAAACGTCGACTCTGCGACTCCAAGCGAGTAACAATTTCTGTTTCGCGGGCAGACTGCTGAGCTATATTTTCGCTCAAAAAAGTTTCCGCGTCATGAAGTCTTTTTCGAAGATCTTTGACGGCGGCAGCATCTGCTTCAGCTTTCTGGCGAGCTTTTTCGCTCTGCTCTAACTTGATAGCAAGAGCGTCAGCACGTTTGTTGGATTCCGCAAGATTTTCTGGCATAGTAAACGACAGTAAAATGTTATGACAAAATAATGGAGTATATTTAGCAGAAGAGGCAGATAAAAAAAGTACCTTCAAGCTTCTTGGCATGGTCACGGTACCCGACGAATTGGGTACCGAGACGGATAAATTCCTTCATCAAAGGCTGAAGAGAAGACCAAAGGAAAAGATAAGTCAATATAGGAAGTGAAAGTTCGACAGCACCTAGCAAGAAACAAAGGGGAGTTGAAAGTACTAAAATGCTCAAAACGTAAATAAAAGAGTGAAAAACTTACATCATCCAATGAAGGAGTCGTGGAACTACCAGTTAACAGGATAGGCTCCTTGGCTGGTTCTACCCTAGCTCTCTTTGGTGAAGAGGTGATACGTCTCCGACGTATCGATAATTTCTTATGATCCATGCCATATTATTGATGATACCTACATGTTTTATGCACACTTTATGTCATATTCGTGCATTTTCTGGAACTAACCTATTAACAAGATGCCGAAGTGTCGATTCTTGTTTTCTCGCTGTTTTTGGTTTCGAAATCCTAGTAACGAAATATTCTCGGAATTGGACGAAATCAAGACCCAGGGGCCTATTTTGCCACGAACCTTCCAGAAGACCGAAGAGCATACGAAGTGGGGCCACGAGGTGGCGACACCACAAGGCGGCGCGGCCAAGGAGGGGCCCGCGCCGCCCCATGGTGTGGGCCCCTCGTCAGCCCTCCGACTCTGCCCTTCCGCCTACTTAAAGCCTCCGTCGCGAAACCCCGATGCGAAAAAACCACGATACGGAAAACCTTACCGAGACGCCGCCGCCGCCAATCCCATCTCGGGGGATTCCGGAGATCTCCTCCGGCACCCTGCCGGAGAGGGGATTCATCTCCCGGAGGACTCTACACCGCCATGGTCGCCTCCGGAGTGATGAGTGAGTAGTTCACCCCTGGACTATGGGTCCATAGCAGTAGCTAGATGGTTGTCTTCTCCTCATTGTGCTTCATTGTTGGATCTTGTGAGCTGCCTAACATGATCAAGATCATCTATCCGTAATACTCTATGTTGTGTTTGTCGGGATCCGATGGATAGAGAATACCATGTTATGTTAATTATCAAGTTATTACATATGTGTTGTTTATGATCTTGCATGCTCTCCGTTATTAGTAGAGGCTCTGGCCAAGTTTTTGCTCTTAACTCCAAGAGGGAGTATTTATGCTCGATAGTGGGTTCATGCCCGCATTGACACACGGGACGATGATGAGAAAGTTCTAAGGTTGTCTTTGTCTTGTTGCCACTAGGGATAAAACATTGGCGCTATGTCCGAGGATGTAGTTGTTGATTACATTACGCACCATACTTAATGCAATTGTCCGTTGTTTAGCAACTTAATACTGGAAGGGGTTCGGATGATAACCTCGAAGGTGGACTTTTTAGGCATAGATGCGGTTGGATGGCGGTCTATGTACTTTGTCGTAATGCCCAATTAAATCTCACTATACTTATCATGACATGTATGTGCATTGTTATGCCCTCTCTATTTGTCAATTGCCCGACTGTAATTTGTTCACCCAACATGCTTTTATCTTATGGGAGAGACACCTCTAGTGAACTGTGGACCCCGGTCCATTCTTTAATACTGAAATACAAATCTGTCTGCAATACTTGTTTTACTCGTTTTCTCTGCAAACAATCATCTTCCACACAATACGGTTAATCCTTTGTTACAGCAAGCCGGTGAGATTGACAACCTCACTGTTTCGTTGGGGCAAAGTACTTTGGTTGTGTTGTGCGGGTTCCACGTTGGTGCCGGAATCTCTGGTGTTGCGCCACACTACATCCCGCCGCCATCAACCTTCAACGTGCTTCTTGGCTCCTCCTGGTTCGATAAACCTTGGTTTCTTTCTGAGGGAAAACTTGCTGCTGTGCGCATCATACCTTCCTCTTGGGGTTCCCCAACGAACGTGTGAAATACACGCCATCAAGAGGCTCGGGGGCTCGCAGCTGGTGTTGGATGCTCTGTGTCTTGTTGAGGAGGCGAAGTTTCGTCCCCAGCAGGTTGAGCTTCAGAGACAAGTAAAGTACGGGACGTACTCGTTCGAGCAGTCGCGTCAATAGGTGGATTTTCATCCTCGTCGCCACTACAATAAGTAAGGCGACAAGATAAGAAACAATATAGACAAAATATCAAGAACAAACAACAAAGAGAAGCAAGAACTTACGAGTTGACAAGAGCATCTTCATAAGGATTGAAAGTTTTCCTTCCAGCATCAGGAACAACTTCTTCGGCACACGAAGCGCCGGCTTTGGAGGTGCCGGAATCGACAACCTCGCCCCTTTTTCTCTTGTTCTTTGGAGAAGCAGCTGGGGGAGGAGAGTGTGTCGATGCGGTATCCTCGAATTCAACTTCCTTTTCAGAGGATGTCGCGGATTTTTGAGAACACGCGATTTCACTCTCAGGGCGAGAAGTACCCTGGTTGTCGCCGGTGACAACAGCCCGTTCTTCGACTTCTCCACCTTCAGGAAGGGGAGGAAGAGAAGCTAGAACTGGATGATTCTACAAAGACAGAGAATGTCGACAAGAAGATATGCAAGGGATGTCAGCAAAAATAGTAGTCGACAAATAGTCAAACAAAAATTACCTGAGGGAGCGCGTTGGTGGCTCTATATGGCGTCACACGGAAAGATGACGGCACGGTGTCTTTCTTGCTAAGCGACGAGATTTTTCGGACAAGTTTTTCTAAGTCCTTGACCGACAAATCTACCGACGGGCGATCCACATGTTTGTCGCCAGCATACATCCAGAGAGGGTTTTTGCGAGCTTGCAGAGGCTGCACCCTAATCCTAAGGAAATACGCCGCGATTTGGATACCCGACAATTCTTGTCCACGGGTATTCTGAAGCTGGTGGATGCGTGTCATCAGCGCCTCTGTCGCCGCTTTTTCTTCGTCGCTAGCCTCTGCATCCCAGGACCGGTGGCGACAGATTTTTTCGTTGCCATCAAAAGGGGGAATGTTGTCTTCCACCGAGCCATGGTTCTCCTCGTGGATATACAACCATTTTTTGCGCCACCCTTGAACTGAATCAGGGAATTTGACGTCAAAGTACTCGACATCAGGGCGGACGCAGATCACAACGCCGCCTATGTTATAGGCAACGTTAGGAGAGCCATTACGGCGGAGGAGGAAAATGCGCTTCCATAAATCCTAGTTAGGCTGGACTCCAAGGAAAGATTCGCAAAGAGTGATGAAGATCGAGATGTGGAGGATGGAGTTGGGAGTAAGATGGTGAAGTTGCAATCCGTACACAAAAAGCAACCCCCGCAGAAAATTGTGAATGGGGGAAGAAAGGCCGCGGATGAGGTGGTCAACGAAACTGACCCGATACTCCATAGGAGGGGAGGGATAGCTCTCCTCACTGGGGAAGCGCAGCGAGTCTTTCTTCTTGCTGATCCCAAGCTTCTTCAGCAAGTTGATATCCTGAGTGGAGATTTTGGATCTCTCCCACTCAGTGTTCCCCAGTTTCGCGGCTGCCATCTTGGACTCAGGAGTGCTGTGCCTGGTGAGTCTGCGAGGTGGCATCAACAATGGCGTAGGCGACAAGCGTGAGTGTGGCTGAGCTCAAGAGGTGTTGGGCGCAATGGGGATTTTTGCAGAGGAAAGCAGAGGTGCGACGTGAGCGAAAGGGCAAACGAAGGAAGAAGATGACCTTAAATAGAGAATCGGCGAAACGACGCACCGTTTGATGGAAAAATTGTGATATGGATGATGTACACGTGGATGAGGGGTAAAAACGTATTTTCACTGTGAAGGAAAGGAACAGGCGCTACAGTGCGTGCGCCAGGAAAAGCGGAGGACGTGTGTCCCCCACTTGCACGACGTGTCAAATTGATGAGGGTTTTGGGCCCGCAAGACAGAGAGAGCGTTGCTCGCATCTTCCCGATACAATGGTCGTGGCTATCGTCAGCAGTGATGTCACTTTATCAATGGAAAAATATCGGCTTTGATAACTTGAACATTGGCGACAAAGAGTCGTGACTGGTAATCTTGAGAGCCTTTGATCAAATACAAATTTTTGATCAAATGCTCGGGGGCTACTTTTGAAGAAGGAAATTTCGGGTATGACAAAATAGAAATGGCGAGAGCCTATGATCAAATACAAGCATTCATAGCCTCGGGGGCTACTCCCATCGGGAGCGCTGGTCGCGCACCCGATAGATATGAAAAGCTCGAGAAAGAATAACAATATAGCGATAGAAGGTACTAATTTGTTCAGCCTACAACCAAGTACAAGTCCTTGGCTGTAGCCTCAGGGGCTACTCCCATCGGGAACGCTGTTCGCGTGCCCGATGAAATTATAAAAAAGAGAGAGAAGAAAAAAGAAGAAGTGAGCATATTTCGAGTTATACAAATAACTCTACATATACTCCCATCGGGAAGGCAAATAAGTCATCCGTTGACTCAATAAAATGTGCTATTCCAACAGCCGAAAAAGCACCCGACAATATATTCTCAGAGCGCCAAAGTTGCGAATAATCTCTGAATGCCGCAAAACTTTGCGAAGGTAAGACCCCAGATCCGTTCTGAGCGGCGTGGCACCGTCTCTGACGTCGGTTTGCTACTTTTTTCCGTATCAACAGATACTGAAGAAAAATCCTAACGGACGCGTTAGGTACCCGATAAAATGTGACTCGGGACTCGACGGAATGGTAAGACCTTAAGAGGCACCTGTCGAAGTTAACACCAGTATCCCGAGATCATGTCCAGGGACGTGATCTTGAAGTAGGTTTTTGCGGATTGCCACTAGAGCAGTTAACTAGTACCTGATCCGTCAGATGAACTAGCCCCAACTACCATTATCCCTGTAAAATATATAATTGTGTGTCTAAAGATATGCAATAAAATCGACAAAGTTATTGGATGATTGTAAAGTTGGAGATTTTCCCTGATTCTTCGATTCAAGCAAAATCTCGGGGGTACCTGACATAGGCATCCCCAATGGGCCTGCCGAAGATGGTACCCGGGGTTTACTGAAGGCCCACGAGTCGAAGAATATGAAGTTCGGAAGCCCAGTTAGTATTAAGGAAAGTTATAGTTGTATTAGGAAATATAGATGAGACTTGTAATTTTACGGGATGGATTAGAAACCCTCCCGGACTCTGTAACTTATGTATGACGAAACCCTCGGCTCCGCCTCCTATATAAGGGGGAGTCGAGGGACAAAGAAAGGATCGAATCAATTGTCAACAGAACCCTAGTTTCTTAATCGTCGAGTACTTTTCGGCTGAAACCTTCGAGATCTACTTGCCCTCTACTCCCAACGAAACCCTAGTCTACAATACGTAGGCATTGATAAGTTAATACCTTGTCATTGATGAAGAGGGGATGCCTTGGGTATCCCCAAGCTTTGACGCTTCTACCTCTTGGATATTTCTGGGGGTTACATGGGCATCCCAAGCTTGAGCTTTTATCCATTCTTCATCTCATCACATCATTCTTCTCTCCCTACACCTGAAAACATCCTTCAGACAAAACTTCACACAATTATTTACTAACAGCATTAGTACAATCAAAATAACAAATCCACTTACGTTCAGTTCTAACATATATCAAACATCTATTTAAGCATTAGCTACTGTACCAACCTCTTAAAAAAGCTCTTTGCTCAAAAGAACTCAAAAAGAAAGTGATTAAGAGGCAAATGCAAATAGTGGCAGAAATCTGTCAAAACAGAACATCAGGTAAAGATCGATTTTTTCAAAAATCTTATCTGGCTCAGCTCGGAAAGTATTCACCTAACTAAAGTTTGATAATAACCTGAGTCATATGAACAAAAATTGGCAGCTCAAAATTCCGCTCTGGCTGTGAATACGAATTTTTACGGTGACAGCACATAATTTGTTTTCAGGACAACAACTTTCCCAAATCTTACTTTCTTCCTATTAGAGGCTATTTAAAAAAAAACGAAAAAAATGATAAGGAGAGGTTATTACAGAGGTAATAACTTTCAAGACTCAACAAAAAAAAATTGCATAAATAAAACATGGGTTATCTCCCAAGAGTGTTTTTCTTTAACGCCTTTCAGCTAGGCACAGAAAAAGAGCTAGCATCAAGTATAATCAAGTGAAGAAACATCAACATCATAATTTGTTCTAATAATAGAGTCATAAGGTGACTTGTTTCTCTTTCAAGGGAATTGTTCCATACATTTCTTGAGTGGGAATTGATATTTAATAATATCATCTCTCATATCAATAGCAGCACAAACAGTTCTAAGAAACGTTCTTCCCAAAATAATTGGACAAGAAGCATTGCATTCAATATCCAAAACAACAAAATCAACGGGGACAAGGTTATTGTTAACCATAATAAGAACATTATTAACTCTCCCAAAGATTTCTTTGTAATATCAACAAGATGAACATCCAAATAACATTATTCCAACGGTGGTAAATCAAGCATATCATAGATTTTTCTAGGCATAACAGAAATACTTGCACCGAGATCACATAAAGCATTGCAATCAAAACCATCTACTTTCATCTTAATGATGGGCTCCCAGCCATCTTCTAACTTTCTAGGAATAGAAGCTTCACGTTTTAATTTCTCCTCTCTAATTTGCATAAGAGCATTTGTAATGTGCTTCGTGAAAGCCATATTTATAGCACTAGCATTAGGACTTCTAGCAAGTTTTTGTAAGAACTTAATTAATTTAGAGATATTGCAATCATCAAAATCAAAGCCATTTTTATCAAAGGTGAAAGTACTATTGTCTCCCATACTCCGAATTTTTTTAGCACACTTATCAAGAGCAGTTTCCGTTGTTCTAGGCAATTTTGTAGAAGGAGCGGAGACTTTTCATACACCAATTATTTTACCATTAATAGTAGGAGGGTGGATAGCATTTGAAACTTCATTACTACTGGTGGTGGTGATGGTACAAATATTAGTCAAATTATTATTTCTATCAATTTCATCTTCTCTTTCCCATCTAGCATGCAATTCCGCCAACATCCTAATATTTTCATCAATTATAACTTGAATTGGCGTTTACATTGCGGTCTAGGCGTTTGATGCATGTAAAATGCATACATGAACTTTGTAGTTTATTGATACATATTCCCACATATTTTCAACATATATGATTTTATAACCATGTTTTATATTGATTTATGGGGATTTACCAATGATCCCCTTTATTTGGGTTATAAGGGCATCTCCAACGGGGCGACACACATCCGATGCCCAAAAGTGGTCGCGAGCGTCCGTTTGCATCGCCCTGCGGACATATTTTGTCTGCGCGTCCGTTTGCATCTGGATGTGCTCCCACCGGGGCGACCCATTTTTAGATTTGCAACATATTTAGAATGCGTAGAAAGTAGTAAATTCAAACTATAAAAAGTAGTTCTAGAAGCCTAGACTACTTGCTACCTGACGGGCCCGCCCCGTCGTTGCGTCGCTCCCCGTTTGCTTCTCCGCCGCCTCCCGTGCGGCCGCTAGGGCTCGGTGCGCCGCCGCGTCCTCTAGCAGGCACTGCCGCAGCCTCGCGGTGGTGGCGTCGTCCTTGAGAGTCTCGAAGGACTCGACTATAGCCCTCTGCTCCGCTGCCTTCTCCTCCGGGGTAGGCACATCAGGGTCATCGAAAGACCATGATATGTCGGAGTCAGAGTCCTCTGCGGCTACGGCGGCCGCCACCCTGCGTTGTTCCATCTCGGCGTCGAACGCCGCATGGGCCGCCCGCTCGTCCTCTGCTTCCTTCTTCGTTTCAGCCAGGTGGAGTGGGAGCTGGAGGTGGAGGCGCGGCAGCCTGGCCCGCGGCCGGCGCTGCTCATGGTGGCTCCGGTGGAGGCTGAGCGGCAGCGGCGCTACGGTGGAGGTTGTGCGGCGGCTAGGGTTTTGTGTGGAGGAGATGTCGCGCCCGTGTTTATATAGATCGGAGGCAGGGCGACGGTCGCGGCACGCGTGGCATCGTCATTACTTCGTGCGCAGGTAGGCGACGGCCGCGCGCTACGCGAGGCATCACCATTCACGCGGCCGTAGACTGTCGAAGCGACGCCTCGGCGCCGCATACTGGCGCTGATGAGAAGACGCATCGACGCTGGGTAGCTGCCAGGCGGGCCAGAAGAAACGTCCGCCAGACGCGAGCGAACACTTTGCGCGTCCGTAGAGACGCATCCGAGGCGCATATTTGGGCCAGGTTTGCGTCGTCGCGGACGGCCCGGTCACTTTGCGTCGCCCCGCTTGAGGTGGTACCAGACACACTTTTCGGCCCGGCGGACGCAAACGGTCCGTTTACCCCCGTTGGAGATGCCCTAACTCTGCAGGACATGAAAACCATGTTTTGTGTATTTTTTACTTTCAGGGACCTAAACGCAGTTAAATTGAGCAAGGATTTTGGGGATGTCAATATTTTATGAAGAGAAGCCTATGGAGCGCTTGGACCTCACGAGAGAGGCCTAGAGGCCCAAAAGAGGGCAGGTGGCGCGCCCAATAAGGGTGGGCGCGCCACCCTGTCTCTTTTGGCCCTCGGCCCTCCGATTCACCTGATTCTTTCGCGAACCGACTTCATTTGACCTAAAAACCCATATATATATATATATATATATATATATATATATATATATAGAGGGCTGGACGGGAACAGGCGGGGGAAGGGGATCTTGCGTCGGTCGGGGCAACGGGGAGGGCCGTGTGGCGGCGCGGGGCAAATAGAGGGCTGGCATGGGGGAAGAGAAGCTCATGTTGCGTAGGTGGATTTGGGGCGGAGCGGTGGTTGGGTTAGATGGGATGGCGGTGCGGTGATAGCCAGGAGGCGGCGTTGTGGTGTTCGAGAAGAGGAAGCGGCGTTGTTGTGGTGGCGAAGAGCAGAGGAACCTCGGTGGCATCGAGTCGGCCGGGAAGGAGCCGGGGCCATCGGGGAAGAAGGCGAGGGAGGAGTACGGGAGCCGCGCCGGTGGGACACCAGCAGAGAAGAATCCGGTGAAAGAATTTTGGGAGCAGGCATCCAGAGAGTTAAAATTCACAGCGAGAGAAGGTACGGAGGGTACTAACGGCGTTAAATTCATCTGCGGTGCAAAATGATCTATAAGATGATCCAAGGGTGATATGCCTATGCGCAGTTATCACCCTAGACATCCAACTATTTCCTATATATATATACGACCCCAGGATCCCCTTGAGTGGAGCGCCACAGAAACACCGAAACACGTAAACAGAGGCTGAAGCAGCAAATATTGGAAGGGGAAACTCCACCGGAGCCACCTCCGGCGGGATCTCCACCTTCTCCAATGTCTTCAACATCATCATTATGATGAAAGGGGAGCAGTTCACCTCTGGGCTATGGGTTTGCGGTAGTACCTTGATCTATGTCTCTCTCGTAGATCTTAGTATCATATGAGTTGTCCAACATGATTATTGTCATATATGTAATTCCTATGTGGTGGATCTTTATTCTATGATATTGATATATGAGATTGGAATTTATTATGTGTGAGATATATTCAGTACCATATGAGTTTCCCAACATAATTATGGTCATATATGTAACTCCATTAGTTAGCTGATAATTCATTTTCTCACTATCTCCATGTCAAAAAAAATTTGATCGAAAATCATCCAATCTATGTAAGACTCCTTTGGGCAATTGGAAGAAAGAAACCATATATAGTAGTACCACATTGTGAGTACGAAATTTATGAGAATTAATGTTCGATCTAGAGATAGTGATTTTTTTTCTCAATTACTAATGCGGTTTTAAATCTCTCATCGAGGTGCTTTCATTAAGCGAGTCAGCCTTCGATGGTGAATCAGAATACCTAAATAGCCGATTGAAAAGCTGACCAACCCACAGCCAAAGAGCTCGGAATATTTGTTGGTTTGGTCCGGACCTCGACAAAACATAATGACTCACTCTTATGAAAATTCTTAAGACCTAACAATTGATCAAAAGATGATAATACTAATTTAAGATTTCTTGCTTTGTCTAGGTCATCTTCCAAAATTAGAATCGTATCATCGGCTTACTGAAGAATAATCGGTCTTCCGCCAACCAAGTGAGGGATTATCCCTTCAATTTGCTCATCAACTTTAGCACGCTCAATAATAATGACAAGCATATTCACCGTAATGTTAAACAACATGCAAGATAACTTTTTTTCGTCAGACAGTATATGCTCTGTAAATATTGTATACAAGGACGTGCAATCCAAAATAGAATCACCAGAATTAGGTAGGAGTAGCAAATTCTGGGTCTGTTTGTGGTTCTCGAGTGAATGAAGATGAGAACTTTGTCGCTGATGAGACGCCCTCCAATGAAGTTGGAGCTGACAAGGGGAGACGGTACTACCTGGAATGCTACTACGAAGTGTACAGGCGTTGGAAGAAGTGACAGGCCTCCATAGATTTCAGGATCCCATCATAGCCAGCTGACAAAATGCACACCTGACTGACAAAAATGCAGTGGTAGTAGAACTGAGCAGCAGAACACATTTCTGGATTTGAAGAACATATTTTTATGGGAGCTATTGTCTGTACACTCATTGCAGCCATGAAATACTACTAGTAATGAAGGAGCTGACAGATCCTAATTGAAAGAAGTTCTAGTAAAAGAGTTCAATCAAATAGCTCTCTATTTTGTTCACAAGGAAAAAAATTGTTCAAGAATTGAGCCGGAGACATCATGTAGAAAGAGTCCCCCAGGCTAGTAGACTGCTAGAGGAAGCGGAGCCCCACGAAAGCAGGCTCCTCGGCGGTCCGGCAGCTCACGTGGAATCGTGGCGGCCGCGCCGCCGCGACGGGAGCGAATCCTAGCGTGAGATCGAGCCCTAGCCCGAGCCCGAGGTCTTCGTCCTCCTTTTCGACCTCCTCGGCGTTGGTCTCTGCGGCTGGCTCAGTGTTCTGCTCCGCCTGGCTGACGTGCGAGCCCGCCTCGGCGTCCGTGTCGGCGGACGCGTCGTGGTGGGAGTGCGGCTCGACGTCCACGTGGTGGTGGCTGTCGGTGGACTCGTGGCTGGGGCCTCGCTGGAACGCGCACTCCTCCACCTCCTCGTCGTGTGAGTCGTGGTGGTGCTCGTCGTGGTCTAGCTCGACCTCTGCCCGCGGCTGCGGCTGCGGCTGCGGCGCCTTGGGGTTGTGGCTGCTGGAGTCGGCGTTGGAGGGCTTGTGGTGGGACGACGCAGAAGACGCGCGCTTGAAGCGGGTGCGTCCGACCTTGGCGACCTTGTGGAGCCTCCCATCGGCGCCCGCGGCCGGCGAGGCGCCGACGTGGCGGATGTCGTAGGCCCTGAGCGGCGGGGTGCGGTCGGCGGCGGCGTCCTCGGAGGAGACCTGCACGATGGGCTTGCCGGCAAGGACGGCCTCGACGGCGGCCTGGCACATCTGCCAGTTGTTGGACCAGAGCAGCCCGACGGAGCCGTAGACGGGGTTGACGATCCGGCCGCAGGCCTCGTAGAGGAGCGAGCGGAAGATGCCCGGGCGGAGGGTCTCGGCGCCGGCGTTGATGAGGTTCATGAGGCCCGCGCGGCCGTAGAACTTGGCGAGGAAGACGGTGGCGTTGGCCTGCGCCTCGGGGCTCTTGATCCACTGCAGGCAGGGCCGGATGCTGCAGTCCTCGCTGCACCCCTTGCGGAGCACCCGGCACCCGTTGCAGCTCAGCCGCATCGTCGTCGTCGGTCTTTGGCTGGCCGTGCTTGTGGCTGGAGGATTGTCGGTCGAGGTCGACTTGCCGGAGAGCTAGAGCTTGAAGATGGAGAGGAGGGTGGCGGTGATGTGAGCTATGGAAGGCAGGAAAGATTGATAGCGAGGATATAAAGGGAGGGAGGGCGCCAGTGGTTTTGCAGAAACTGGGAACTGGGTGGTATTGGGCCAGTAGCCGCGTCGCGCGTCCGAGGAGAGGCGGCCTAGCCTTCTTTGTTTCTCCGTGATCTGGTGACTGGTACGTGTACTTGCTCGGGTTTTGTTTACTTCCACTGGTTGCGGAGGTGCATCTCCCCTGCCGAAACATCCCTCCCATTACCGTGGGTGCTCTCCCCGGATTTCCCAGACTCCTGGTTTTGCTAAGTGGACTTTCATGCATAATCCAACCGACCAACTGTTCAACCCCACTGGTCGCTAAAAATATTTCGGCGCCCCTTGGTTTGGCTATCGGTCACTCTAGTTTAAACTACAATCTTGTCCCCACTAAACTAAACTACTAGTATGCCCTTATTTTTTGGGTCTTCGTATCCATAACCCAAGCTAACACCCAATCTATCTAGGGATTGTTTGATTAGCAGGAGTATAAAAGAGTAAGGCATTTTCTTTGACGATTAATACCACGTATATTTAATAGAATCAAACAATATACATGCTACAAATACACCAACGATTAGAAAACAAAGTTTAAAAGAAACGAGCAAAAGTTTGAGATCTTCAAGCTCTTTCTTCTTTCATGACATTTTTTTTTCCAGAAAGACGAAGAATACTAGACTCTAAGCATGCAAATACCAACGTAGGTTCTTCTATAATTTTAATTTAAGCCTAATATCAAGATGTGCTCGCGTGCAACCATTAAAGCAGTTGATCATCATCGGTAGGAGTACGGACACTAGTATGCCAGGGAAAAGACCGAACAAACCGGTCGACATCGCTGGGAAGCCGTGAATACGAATCATCGTTGCTGAGGTTATAGCAGTCAAGAAAATGATTGTGAGGACAATCCTCCTCGCTACAAACATGAGAAAAGGTCCAAAATCGTTCTAGCAAAGCAAAATCTCAAGGCATATAACTAGAAAAAAAAATCCCGACACCAATATTGATGCAACGGCATCTCATTTTCCGAACAAATGGGCTGATGATCACTTATTGTAGACGATGCGATCTCAACTGATGTGGCGGTGAAAAAGAAGATGGTTACCAAAACCCTAAACTAATCTATTGAAAATACTACTTTAATTTTAAAAAAAAATGCAAACATAGACCAGGTTTCTCACTCCTCCCAACATCGATAAGGCTGGCCGGAGGAGGGGAAACTAATCTATGGAGGAGGATGAGGTGGAGGCGACTATGTTTTTAAGGAGGAGGCGGCTAATTCCTTTCAAAATTGCACAAAAATCAAGGCCTCTTTGTTTTGTATAATTGGTATATGTGAAACACCAGATTCCTTAAGTATGGAAACATAAATATATACATGATTGGAATTTTGAAGGATTGGAACAAACATCAAAGAGTGTTTCGCAAAGAAAATAACTAGTTTGAGGTTTTTATTAAATCAACATAACTAATTGTATATGCTATTACAATATATAAAAAATTGCGAGGTTGAACATAAGGGGGATATTCCGTGGAATTGCATTTAAAGTACCAATAGAAAAAAGAATATAATCTTACAAATGAAATAACAGCTCTATAGAAATGATTTTAACATTCATATGCAGTTACTAAGAACCAAATAGGCCATTGGACATCTACTTTTCATGTAGATGTGAAAATGTCAAATCTCTTGCTACACTTAATTTGGTTTTCCTATGGTCTGTCGACTCCAACTCCGACTTGTTCCCCAATCCAATCCAGCGGGAAGAAAAACTAGTGCACGGAGTTTAGTGAAACAGCGGGTGGGTCCCCACATGCGCATGGTGGTGCAGGAGCACGATAACGTGGCGCCGTTGGTTGGGCTAGATTGGGCGATGGGATCCAACGGGCGCGTGTCGCAGCGTCCCGGGTTGCCACGTAAGCAACGAATGGAAGCAAGCAGGTGCGGCGAAAGGTCGCTGGAAAACCCCAACACCACTTTGATCAGGTTGGCCCCGCTCCCGGTTTTCTGGAAAGGAAACCCTCCCTTCCTCCAGTTTCCAGGGATCCAGCGATTCCGCTCCTGCCCCGGTTTTGCTCTCGCCAAAACCATGGGCGGTCTTGCCTTGCCCCTTGCTCTTTTCTTTTCTTTTTCTTTCTCGCTGTCCCCTCCCCCACACTGCTCCTACCTCCTTCTGCTGCCACCACGTTTCGTCCCTCCAGCCTCTTGTCTCTTGTCTCTTTATCTTCACTTAGTCGGTCCTTGTTTAATCATCATCCGCGAGCCTAGTTTTTTCTTCTACGAGTACTGCCTGTGCCCACCATTACAGTTTACAGACTTCAAAAGAGGCACGGTACTATACGGGGTGATTGCACACCGTAAACCACAATCAAAAATAGTACTGTATTTTAAAGTTTTGAAAAAAAGTCTAGGTGTAGAGAATCTTGTGTTCTACCAACTTGCAAAACTGCGATTCGGAAAACCATATATTCGAGGCTATGAAAAAATGATAAATTCTGACATCTGTAATACCGAATAGTACCAACTCTCACAATCTCAAAATATGTCGGCTTTTGTTATTTTCGTGCGGCCTCCAATATGTGATAGCATCGAGTTCAGATTTTACATGGTGGGAGAACTCAACATTGCCCACATCTAGATTTTTCTCTAGATTTTTTTGAAAATTTAGAATAGTACTTTTTGAAAGTTTAAAAAAAAAGGAATTATGTGTAGCTCGTCATACAAAAGTCCGCGCCTGATTGCGGACATGTTAGAATGAGTATTTTTAGTCGTCTAGATCCAACAAGTTAAAACACCCATCATTTGTGACAACACCGATCACATGAGAACCCTAGCCGCCGCCACACGCCACCCTCACCTCCACTGCCTCCTACCGTCCTCGGGCGAATGCCCCGGATAGAGCCCCACGCGTGGCTGACGGATGGCCTTTGTAACGATTGTGGCTTGGCAAAGGTCGTGGCGCGGTTCCCCTAGACCCCACGCCTAACGCTTGATCAGACGGTGCCTTAGGGCATGGGAGTGGCACGACTGTTGTGCGCCATGGCACAAAAGTGGTCTCATTACTATGTTGGAGGTGTCGTTGCTACGACATACCATCTCCGACCAAGATATTCTGGGGAAACCCATAGATCTGGGTCTTACGTATCGAACGATGGCGCCACTCTAGGTGTCACTCTCCATCTTGTGGGATTGTCTTGGAACTTGTGATGCACAGAGGGGTATGCTGGTGGAGCGGCATTTCATCTAGAAGTTCGATGGTGACGGGTCTCAGCAGTGTGGTGCAACAGGATCTCGGCGATTGGAGCTTCAAGATGGATCCGCGTACGGCGGTGGCGATGTCCGACGTCATCAACAACAGGCCTGGCAAGATCAATGTCATATCCCTATCCTGAAATGGGTCAGCAGAAGATGGCGGCATCGACTTTTTCGAGCGTGTGCAATGGTGCACGCTAAGGGTGTGTTGTTATGCTCCCGGCTTGTTGTTGGCCGATTTGATGAGACAGCTTGGCTTAAGATGATATGTATAAGTGTGCGGTCAGGGCCCGACCCCGATATGGCCATCCCTTTGTTGGAGATGGTGTTGCTACGATCTCCCTCTTTCGGCCAAGATGTTACGGAGGAAACAATATATCTCGGTCTTCCGTATCGAACTTTTCGGTGTAACTCTCACTTGTGTGGGCATTATCTTGTATTTTCTTTATAAGGCAATGTTGATTAATCTAAATGAAAAAACTGTATTCATTATTTTAATGTAGAGGCCGCGTTTGAACCTCCAATTCCAGAAAAAAAATGATTACACTGTAGCACGCGTCTATTCCTCATCTTCATTTGCAGGTAGTACTCCATACCTAAACTGGCTACAGATCAGATCCGGTAGGAGTATACAACTACTAATGTACCGGGAGGCTGCTAATTCACATGCGTGCAATGTATCTAGGCAGAGCAATGTGCGAGAGGAAGGTGGGATTGGTACTCAATCCATTGATAAAACCAGTGGCCTGTACGACGTCCAGCCGTCCAGGGTAAAGTAATGCAATTTGCATGTACCCGCGGGTGGGATTCCCTTGATTAGCAAGAGCTACCCCGTTGGGATGGACCGAATATTTAGGCGTGGAGGATTTTGTCAGGGATGGCCAGGTCGCCGCGGGATTCCTGGTTAGTACGCGCGTTCACACTCATCGTGGATCCACGGTTTTGGGAACCCGGGTTTCCGGTTTCCTTGGAGTGGTACCTCCTCTCTCTCTCCAGCTAGCTTTCCAGCTGCCCCTTCGGATCCTGGCCCGCCCGCTTCTTAGAGCATCTCCAGTCGTGTCCCCCAAACCGTCCCCCAAAGGGATTTGGGGCGCGCCGGACAAAAAAAGCGTTCCAGCCGCGTCCCCCAAAGCCCTTTTTTGTCCGGCGCGCCCCCATTCGGTGTCCGGCGTCCCGAGCCCGTCCCCGTCCCACGGGGACGCACCGGGCACGCCGGACACAACGAAATGAGAGGCGAGGAGGCGCGGGGCCGACCCGTCGGCGGCTCGGACGCTCAACCGCCACATACATAGCGACGGTGCGGTTGACAGAAGCGGAACCGTCGCATTGGCAAGCGCGTCGACGACGCGCCAACCCCGCCGAATGGAGCGCCGACTCCTCGGAAGAGCAACCGCCGCTCTCTTCGACTTCGCGCCGCCGTTCATCCGCGCTCAATAAGACCCGTACGTACGCCGTACGCACGCCACCATTCATCCAAGCCTTCATCCGACACCTCCAGGCCGACGATGAGCTACATCTCCCGGCTCCCGTCCGACACCTCCGGCCGAGGGAAAGCCCGTCGGCCGGCGCCATTGGTGGGAGAGAGCCGAGACGCCGAGCGGGCCGGCGACGATTCCCCGCCGCCGGCTGACGCCGAGGAGGAATGGCCGGGCCGGGAGGAGGAGGAAGAAGAGAGCGAGGCCGCGGCGCGGCGCGTGGCCCGTGCGAAGGCGAAGGCGACCAAGGCGAAGGCTTCCAAGGCGAAGGCCGCCAAGGCCAAGGCCGCCAAGGCCAAGGCCAAGGCCAAGGCCAAGGCCAAGGCGAAGGCGAAGGCCAAGGCGCAGCCCGACGAGCACCGGCGACGACGACGCGTCGAGCGCCGACACCGCCTCTTCGGAAGAGGTGACGAGCAGGAAGCGCAACCGCGATGACGACGACGAGGCGGGGCCATCCGCGAAGAAGAAGAAGTAGATAGTTTATATGTATTTAATTATATTTTTTCGAAGTTTTATATATAATTTGTTTATGTTCAACCGATTTGAATATTATTAAATAGTTTCTTTCTAGCTAAAAAAATACTTTAAATGTTTAGGGGCGGCGTTTGGGGGACGCGGCTGGGGAGCGACGTCCCCCAAACGCGGCACGAACGAAACACGTCCCCCAAACGCTCGATCCGGCGCGGTTTGGGGGACGGTTTGGGGGACGCGGCTGGAGATGCTCTTAACTTTTTCTTTTTCTTTTCTTTTTTTCACAGTTCATGCGATTGTTTTCTCGATAGGATTACTAGCATATTTTGAGATAAACAATCTCCTGTTCACTGGTACCACTTGACATAACAATGGCATATACTTTCTCCGTCACATGAAACATGTCTTAGATTTATACAAATTTAAATGAATCTAAGACAACTATCGTCGGATGAAAGAGTAGATAAGATGGTGGAATACTCTTATACCGTGTAATTTCCGACTTCCATATGTGCAAGCTACCAATTACTCTGATTTCATGCAAGTAAATTTGGGCGGTGACATATAAGTACAAGTTTGTGCCTTGAAATGTAGTACAACACAACTACACACACATTTCTTTTTTTTGTAAACATAAAGATAACACATAATTATGTAAGGGTGGTTTCATGTTTCCATATAAAATGCACAATAATAACAATGCACATTTCCGACACCCATAATTGCATAACAATCATCTTGGCATTCACAATGTGCAAACAACATAATCACACATTTCTAAACTTTTAAAAATGCACATGACTATGTATGTGCAATCTTACGGTTCAAGATATGCAAACTATCCAACTGGACAATTTCAATGTCAAAGGTGCACAAAAAGTATGTGCAAACATTTTTTTTACGAATATATATAACTAAACATATTATATGTATGGCAAAAAAAAAACATGCAAATACCCATAAAAACCTTCGTTACTTTTAGTATGCAAAACACATTCTAACATATATGGTATGCACTAAGCTAAGGCAGTAGAAAGCCACATATTCACATCCTGAAAGCGTAGAAACTTTTTTATCATACAAAACCACGACTAGTAGACAAATCTTTTTTAAAGATCCAACTATCACAAATCTACTTACATTTTAGAGAGAAAATGAACGAGCTTTATAAAACGCACAATAATAAATAACTTATGTCATCCATTTATTGAGATTAGCTTTGCTATGTACTATGATGGAGAAATACTCAGCCAGAGATACGTTCTCCTTTGCAAACGATGTTCTCACTTTTATGTACAAAAATGCCCCTAAATCGCATGAGCAATGCCTCATTTTAGCATACATAGTTCCTCATTTGATGTTGCATATATGGCATATTAGTGATAGTCGGTAATGTAATTATTCTTGACCGAATGACCATAATAAGCTCTAACTGAACTAGCATAGAAAGTAATTAGCTAGGTGGTCGATTGCTTATACATGGAGTCATCACAAAACGGCTCATCTTATGGATAAATTCCCAAAAGAACTAGTAGCCATGTGATATGTACCCACTTGGAACCAATATAGTCTTCCTTGGAAAATATTTACCATAACTTATATTAGAAAGATGGGCAAAATAGAAGTGTCAAGTCTTTAACAACTCACTCGTCACTCTCAACATCCCCACCAATTGATATTTGTTTTAAAAAAGTTGTTAGTAGAGACAACATTGGATTGTTTTCGTGGTTATGATAATAAGAAATGTTACAGAGTTAATATCGTCGTGGTGAACAAACAGATGACATGAGTTGGTTTGAGTTAGGTCCGGTGGACAATGGAGAATCCAGGGAGGGAAGGTGAACTAGAAAGCACATACGGAAGCCCACAAAGATCTACCTAGGTTAAGGGCCCTCGTGAGGAGGTAAAACCCCTACTCCTTCATGTTTAGATTCGAGGTGGAATCCCCACTACAATGGTGCTCCTTGAACTGTGTAGCGAGAGGAGGAAGAAGCATTGTGTCTCTATGCGTATGAGAATGAGAGATTCGTTGACCATCTACAAAGGAGGCCATGCAGCCCCTTACATACTGGGGGCATTTTACATGTTAGGAACTCTAGCCTCGGATAAAGTCAGTTTCCATGGCCTCAAAGTTTTCACCTGGGCCCTGTCAGGAGTTTCCATCTTGTCGTCCATAACATCCTCGATGATACTAGGCATACATGTACTTGTCTCTGTGCCACGCTAACCACTATTCCCTCTATCACAATACAACGCTTGGAATGTAGCGACGTGCTTTCCGTGATGATAAGATTCTTGCGTGATTATAGGGAAGGGACTTGAGCGCTGACTTTGCGGACTAGCATATGATCGTTGGCCCTACGCCGGACCCCTATATCGTCTCCCACCAAGTATGCCAGTTCTTCCATTCCAACACCGCTTCTGCAATCAGAGACAACCGGGTTAAGGTAAATCGATTTCGTTATCTCGGCATAGGTAAGTCGGTTTTCCTATGTCGGCTGATATGTCTCAAACGTATCTATAATTTCTTATGTTCCATGCTACTTTTATGACAATACTCACATGTTTTATACACACTTTACATCATTTATATGCATTTTCCGGCACTAACCTATTGACGAGATGCCGAAGAGCCGATTGTCGTTTTCTCGCTGTTTTTGGTTTCGGAAATCCTACAAAGCAAATATTCTCGGAATTGGACGAAATCAACGCCCAGGGTCTTATTTTTCTACGGAGCTTCCAGAAGACCGAAGAGCATACGAAGTGGGGCCACGAGGGGCCGTAACCATAGGGCGGCGCGGCCAGCATGGGGCCCGCGCCGGCCTATGGTGTGGGGCCCTCGCGCCGCCTCCAACTCTGCCCTTCCGCCTACTTATACTCTCCGTCGCGAAAACCCTATCACCGAGAGCCACGATACGGAAAAAGTTCCGCAGACGCCGCCGCCGCCAATCCCATCTCGGGGGATTCAGGAGATCGCCTCCCGCACCTCGCCGGAGAGGGGAATCATCTCCCGGAGGACTCTACATCACCATGATCGCCTCCGGACTGATGTGTGAGTAGTTCATCCTTGGACTATGGGTCCATAGCAGTAGCTAGATGGTTGTCTTGTCCTCTTGTGCTATCATGTTTAGATCTTGTGAGCTGCCTATCATGATCAAGATCATCTATTTGTAATGCTACATGTTGTGTTTGTTGGGACCCGATGAATATGGAATACTATGTCAAGTTGATTATCAATCTATCATATATGTGTTGTTTATGTTCTTGCATGCTCTCCGTTGCTAGTAGAGGCTCTGGCCAAGTTGATACTTGTAACTCCAAGAGGAGGTATTTATACTCGATAGTGGGTTCATGCCTCCATTGAATCCGGGACAAGTGAAGAAAGTTCTAAGGTTGTGGATGTGTTGTTGCCACTAGGGATAAAACATCAATGTTTTGTCTAAGGATATTTGTGTTGATTACATTACGCACCATACTTAATGCAATTGTCTGTTGTTTGCAACTTAATACTGGAAGGCGTGCGGATGCTAACCCGAAGGTGGACTTTTTAGGCATAGATGCATGCTGGATAGCGGTCTATGTACTTTGTCGTAATGCCCTGATTAAATCTCATAGTAGTCATCATGATATGTATGTGCATTGTTATGCCCTCTCTATTTGTCAATTGCCCAACTGTAATTTGTTCACCCAGCATGCTATTTCTTATCGGAGAGACACCACTAGTGAACTGTGGACCCCGGTCCATTCTTTTACATCTGAAATACAATCTACTGCAAACTCTGTTCTCTACTGTTCTTCGCCAACAAACATCATTTTCCACACCATACGTTTAATCCTTTGTTTACAGCAAGCCGGTGAGATTGACAACCTCATTGTTAAGTTGGGGCAAAGTATTTTGATTGTGTTGTGCAGGTTCCACGTTGGCACCGGAATCCCTGGTGTTGCGCCGCACTACACTCCGTCACCAACAACCTTCACGTGACCCTTGACTCCTACTGGTTCGATAACCTTGGTTTCTTACTGAGGGAAAACTTGTTGTTGTACGCATCACACCTTCCTCTTGGGGTTCCCAACGGACGTGTGCTTCACGCGTTATCAAGCTCTTTTTCTGACGCTGTTGCCGGGGAGATCAAGACACGCTGCAAGGGGAGTCTCCCACATCCAATCTCTTTACTTTTGTTTTTGTCTTGCTTTACTTTACTTTATTTACTGCTTTGTTTGTTCTCTATATCAAAAATACAAAAAATTAGTTACTTGCATTTACTTTATTTACTGTCTTGTTTGTGTTCTTTATATTGAAAACACAAAAAATTAGTTACTTGCATTTACTTTATTTAGTTTGCTTTACTTATTTACTACTGCTAAAAATGAGTAATCCTGAAGTTGAAGTTCGTTCGTTTAAGCAACAAGGGGGAGAATGTTTTAAAGATGCTTGGTATAGAATTAGTGATGCTCATCATAGGTGCACTAAGAAACACTCCACTATTATCCTACTTAGGAACTTTTATGTTGGTATCTCTAGCTGGAATAGGTATGTTCTAGATACTCTTGCGGGAGGTAATTTTCTAGGCACTCCTGCTTTAGAAGCTAGTTGCATTATTGAGAGTCTAGTTGGAATACAACCTGTTAATGAAGCTAAAATTGAAATCTCTCTTGAAGATGTCATGAAAAAGTTGGAGGCCATAAAGAAAAATCTTCCAAGTATTGAGACTAAATTGGGAATATTACTTAATAGCACTGATAAACTTGATAAATCTCTAGGTGGAATTAATGAGAGAATTGCCATCTTAGAAACTTGTGCTACTCATGATAATCAAACCCATAGGATTAGTGAACTTGAAGAAGCTATGGGAACCTTGGGTTCAACTTTTTCTTCTCTTAAGTTTAAGGAGAAAGCTTATGTGGGTAAGGAGCAAAAGTTCATGTATGTCTCTAAGGTGCCTAAGACAAAAAACTATTATAGGCCTAAAATTGACAAAGCCCTTAGTACCACTATGGATGATGGAGCATCTAATATACCTATTGTGACAAATTGTGAAAGTTATGATGTTAATGCTTCATCTCTTGATAATACTTGATTCACACTTTCTGCGCCTAGCTGAAAGGCGTTAAAGAAAAGCGCTTATGGGAGACAATCCATTATTTTACTTCTGCACTTTTGTTTTATATTTGAGTCTTGGAAGTTGTTACTACTGTAGCAACCTCTCCTTATCTTTATTTTATTGCATTGTTGTGCCAAGTAAAGTCTTTGATAGTAAGGTTGATACTAGAATTGGATTACTGCGCAGAAACAGATTTCTTGCTGTCACGAAATTGAGTAGCCCCATCTGTAGGTAACTCAGAAAAATCTGTCAATTTACGTGCGTGATCCTCAGATATGTACGCAACTTTCATTCAATTTGAGCTTTTTCATCTGAGCAAGTTAAGTGCCCCTGAAAAATTCGTCTTTACGGACTGTTCTGTTTTGACAGATTCTGCCTTTTATTTCGCATTGCCTATTTTGCTATGTTGGATGGATTTATTTGTTCCATTAACTTTCAGTAGCTTTGTGCAATGTCCAGACGTGTTAAGAATGATTATGTCACCTCTGAATTTGTGAATTTTCGATTATGCACTAATCCTCTAATGAGTTTGTTTTGAGTTTGGTGTGGAGGAAGGTTTCAAGGATCAAGAAAGGAGGATGATACAATAGGATCAAGAAGAGTGAAAACTCTAAGCTTGGGGATGCCCCCGTGGTACATCCCTGCATATTTCAAGAAGACTCAAGCATCTAAGCTTGGGGATGCCCAAGGCATCCCCTTCTTCATCGACAACTTATCAGGTCACCTCTAGTGAAACTATATTTTTATTCCGTCACATCTTATGTGCTTTACTTGGACCGTCTGTATGTTTTTGTTTGAATAAAATCGGATCCTAGCATTCTTTGTTTGGGAGAGAGACACGCTCCGCTCGTTCATATGAACACTGGTGTTCTTAGCTTTACTTTTAATGTTCATGGCGAAGGTTGAAACTGCTTCGTTCATTGTTATATGGTTGGAAACAGAAAATGCTTCATGTGGTAATTGGTATAATGTCTTGAATAATTTGATACTTGGCAATTGTTGTGCTCAAATAGATCATGTTTAAGCTCTTGCATCATGTACTTGGTACCTATTAATGAAGAACTACCATAGAGCTTGTTGAAATTTGGTTTGCATGATTGGTCTCTCTAAAGTCTAGATATTTTCTGGTGAGGTGTTTGAACAACAAGGAAGGCAGTGTAGAGTCTTATAATGCTTGCAATATGTTTTTATGTAAGTTTTGCTGTACCGGTTCATACTTGTGTTTGCTTCAAACAACCTTGCTAGCCAAAGCCTTGTATTGAGAGGGAATACTTCTCGTGCATCCAAAACCTTGAGCCAAAAACTATGCCATTTGTGTCCACCATACCTACCTACTACATGGTATTTCTCTGCCATTCCAAAGTAAATTACTTGAGTGCTACCTTTAAAATTTCATTCTTTGTCTTTGCAATATATAGCTCATGGGAAAATAGTTTAAAAACTATTGTGGTACTGAATATGTTACTTATGTATCTTATTTCTTATAAGTTGCTTGTTGAGCGGTAACCATGCTTCTGGGGACACCATCAACTATTTCACCTTTGTTGAATATCATGTGAGTTGCTATGCATGTTCGTCTTGTCTGAAGTAAGGGTGATTTATCATGATCAAATGGTTTGAGTATGCATATTGTTAGATGATACGTCTCAAACGTATCTATAATTTCTTATGTTCCATGCTACTTTTATGATGATACTCACATGTTTTATACACACTTTATGTCATTATTATGCATTTTTCGGCACTAACCTATTGACGAGATGCCGAAGAGCCAGTTGCTGTTTTCTGCTGTTTTTGGTTTCAGAAATCCTACAAAGGAAATATTATCGGAATTGGACGAAATCAACGCCCAGGGTCTTATTTTTCCACGAAGCTTCCAGAAGACCGAGAGAGATACGAAGTGGGGCGACGAGGCGCCGACACCACAGGGCCGCGCGGCATGGGTGGGGCCCGCGCCGTCCTATGGTGTGGGGCCCCCGTGCCTCCTCCAACGCTGCCCTTCCGCCTACTTAAAGCCTTCGTCGCGAAAACCCCAGTACCGAGAGCCACGATACGGAGAACCTTCCAGAGACGCCGTCGCCGCCAATCCCATCTCGGGGGATTCAGGAGATCGCCTCCGGCACCCTGCCGGAGAGGGGAATCATCTCCCGGAGGACTCTTCATCACCATGATCGCCTCCGGATTGATGTGTGAGTAGTTCACCCCTGGACTATGGGTCCATAGTAGTAGCTAGATGGTTGTCTTCTCCTCATTGTGCTATCATGTTAGATCTTGTGAGCTGCCTATCATGATCAAGATCATCTATTTGTAATGCTACATGTTGTGTTTGTTGGGATCCGATGAATATGGAATACTATGTCAAGTTGATTATCAATCTATCATATATGTTGTTTATGTTCTTGCATGCTCTCCGTTGCTAGTAGAGGCTCGGCCAATTTGATACTTGTGACTCCAAGAGGGAGTATTTATGCTCGATAGTGGGTTCATGCCTCCATTGAATCCGGGACGATGGATGTAAAGTTCTAAGGTTGTGGATGTGCTGTTGCCACTAGGGATAAAACATCAATGCTTTGTCTAAGGATATTTGTGTTGATTACATTACGCACCATACTTAATGCAATTGTCTGTTGTTTGCAACTTAATACTAGAAGGGGTTCGGATCATTACCTGAAGGTGGACTTTTTAGGCATAGATACATGCTGGATAGCGGTCTATGTACTTTGTCGTAATGCCTTGATTAAATCTCATAGTAGTCATCGTGATATATGTATGTGCATTGTTATGCCTTCTTTATTTGTCAATTGCCCAACTGTAATTTGTTCAACCAACATGCCATTTATCTTATGGGAGAGACACCACTAGTGAACTGTGGACCCCGGTCCATTCTTTACATCTGAAATACAATCTATCGCAAACTCTGTTCTTTACTCGTTCTTCGCAAACAAACATCATCTTCCACACTATACATCCAATCCTTTGTTTACAGCAAGCCGGTGAGATTGACAACCTCACTCGTTACGTTGGGGCAAAGTACTTTGATTGTGTTGTGCAGGTTCCACGTTGGCGCCGGAATCCCCGGTGTTGCGCCGCACTACACTCCGTCACCAATGACCTTCACGTGATCCTTGACTCCTACTCGGTTCAATAAACCTTGGTTTCTTACTGAGGGAAACTTGCTGCTGTACGCATCACACCTTCCACTTGGGGTTCCCAACGGGCGTGTGCTTTACGCGTCATCAAGCTAAATTTCTAGCGCCGTTGCCGGGGAACTGAAGAAAAGTTACACCACAAAGATTTCTAACTCCCACCTCAACTACACGCTAGCAACAATAAATTTCTGGCGCCGTTGCCGGGGAGATCAAGACACGCTGCAAGGGGAGTCTCCCACATCCAATCTCTTTACTTTGTTTTTGTCTTGCCTTACTTTATTTTATTTACTGCTTTGTTTGCTTTCTATATCAAAAATACAAAAAAATTAGTTGCTAGTTTTACTGTCTCTTTTGCACTCTCCATATTAAAAACACAAAAAAATAGTTACTTGCATTTACTTTATTTACCTTTTGTTTATTTCATCATGTTTACTCCTAAGTTCACTCTGAAAGACATACCGGTAGGACGAGGGTCTATCATTGGAAGAGATAATATAGAAGTTTTTTTCACTCATGTTAGTACAGCTGAAGATTTTGAAGATAGACACTTGGTAGAACTTGCTCCTACTTATGAAATTACTGCTGCTTCTTTAGTACACATGTTGGAAGCTAGATTTGTTAATCTTAACCCCGTAATGCAACATATGTTTCTTACACTCTGTGATATGGAGGAAGGAGAAAAGAAAGATTTTGTCTGAGAAACCCTTCTTAAAGAATTTGGTGATGTAGCAAGAGAAGTTAGAAAAGTCTTTATTAAATATAAGATGCTTGGCTCTTATACCAACTTTGCTAGTACCCTTGAAAAAATGGAAAAAGATAGATTGAAGTACACTAATAAAGTTAATTGTGAAGGGGAGATTAAGACATCAATACCTTGCAAGCTCTTAGGAATGTGCGAGGCACTAGAAAAGAATTATGATTGGATTGTTCCTGAAAATTTGTTTGATGAGAATAGCAAGCCTAAGAGTAATGAAAAAGGGGCCTCTGAAACTTAAATAGATAAGATACAATGCATAGTTGAGAAAACTCCAAACCCCTCTATTAATGCTTCATCTCTTGACAATACTTGATTCACACTTTCTGCGCCTAGCTGAAAGGCGTTAAAGAAAAGCGCTTATGGGAGACAACCCATCATTTTACTTCTGCACTTTTATTTTATATTTGAGTCTTGGAAGTTGTTACTACTGTAGCAACCTCTCCTTATCATTATTTTATTGCATTGTTGTACCAAGTAAAGTCTTTGAAGTAAAGTCAATACTAGATTTGGATTACTGCGCAGAAACAGATTTCTTACTGTCACGAAATTGAGCAGCCCCTTCTGTAGGAAATTTAGAAAAATCTGCCAATTTACGTGCGTGATCCTCAGATATGTACGCAACTTTCATTAAATTTGAGCATTTTCATCTGAGCAAGTTAAGTGCCCCAGAAAAATTCGTCTTTACGGACTGTTCTGTTTTGACAGATTCTGCCTTTTATTTCGCATTGCCTGTTTTGCTATGTTTGATGGATTTATTTGTTCCATTAACTTTCAGTAGCTTTGTGCAATGTCCAGAAGTGTTAAGAATGATTATGTCACCTCTGAATATATGAATTTTCAATTATGCACTAACCCTCTAATGAGTTTGTTTTGAGTTTGGTGTGGAGGAAGTTTTCAAGGGTCAAGAGAGGAGGATGATACAATATGATCAAGAAGAGTGAAAAGTCTAAGCTTGGGGATGCCCCCGTTGTTCATCCCTGCATATTTTAAGAAGACTCAAGCATCTAAGCTTGGGGATGCCCAAGGCATCCCTTCTTCATCGACAACTTATCAGGTCACCTCTAGTGAAACTATATTTTTATTCCGTCACATCTTATGTGCTTTACTTGGAGCGTCTGTTTGTTTTTTACTTTTGTTTTTGTTTGAATAAAATCGGATCCTAGCATTCCTTGTGTGGGAGAGAGACACGCTCCGCTGTTTCGTATGAACACATATGTTTTTAGCTTTATTCTTAATAAACTGCTTCGTTCATTGTTATATGGTTGGAAACAGAAAATGCTTCATGTGGTAATTGGTATAATGTCTTAAATAATTTGATACTTGGCAATTGTTGTGCTCATATAGATCATGTTTAAGCTCTTGCATCATGTACTTTGCACCTATTAATGAAGAACTACATAGAGCTTGTTAAAATTTGGTTTGCATGATTGGTTTCTCTAGAGTCTAGATATTTTCTGGTTAAGGTGTTTGAACAACAAGGAGACGATGTAAAGTCTTATAATGCTTGCAATATGTTCATATGTAAGTTTTGCTTTACCGTTTTATACTTGAGTTTGCTTCAAACAACCTTGCTAGCCTAGCCTTGTATTGAGAGGAATTCTTCTCGTGCATCCAAATCCTTGAGCCAAAAACTATGCCATTTGTGTCCACCATACCTACCTACTACATGGTATTTCTCTGCCATTCCAAAGTAAATTACTTGAGTGCTACCTTTAAAATTCTATCCTTTGTCTTTGCAATATATTGCTCATGGGAAAATAGCCTTAAAAACTATTGTGGTGAAGAATATGTAGCTATGTATCTTATTTCTTATAAGTTGCTTGTTGAGCGGTAACCATGTTTCTGGGGACGCTATCAACTATTACACCTTTGTTGAATATCATGTGAGTTGCTATGCATGTTCGTCTTGTCTGAAGTAAGGGTGATTTATCATGATCAAATGGTTTGAGTATGCATATTGTTAAAGAAGAACATTGGGCCGCTAACTAAAGCCATGAATCATGGTGGAAGTTTCAGTTTGGACAATTAATCTTCAATCTTATGAGAATATTATCTGTTGTTGAATGCTTATGCATTAAAGAGGAGTCTATTATCTGTTGTCTATGTTGTCCCGGTATGGATGTCTAAGTTGAGAATAATCAAAAATGAGAAATCAAATGCGATCTTTCTCCTTAGACCTTTGTACATGCGGCATAGAGGTACCCCTTTGTGACACTTGGTTGAAACATAAGTTATGCAATGATAATCCATGTTAATCCAAGCTAATTAGGACAAGGTGCGGGCACTATTGGTAATCTATGCATGAGGCTTGCAACTTATAAGATGTCTTATACATCACACATATGATTTATTACTACCGTTGACAAAATTGTTTCTATGTTTTCAAAATGAAAAGCTCTAGGACAAAAATAATAATCCATGCTTCCTCTCGCGAAGGGCCTTTCTTCTACTTTATTGTTGAGTCAGCTTTACCTACTTCTTTCTATCTTAAGAAGCAAACACTTGTGTGAACTCGTGTGCATTGATTCTTACATGTTTACCTATTGCACTTGTTATATTACTTTGTGTTGACAATTATCCATGAGATATACATGTTGAAGTTGAAAGCAACCGCTGAAACTTATATCTTCCTTTGTGTTGCTTCAAAGCTTTCTACTAAGAATTTATTGCTTTATGAGTTAACTCTTATGCAAGTCTTATTGATGCTTGTCTTGAAAGTACTATTCATGAAAAGTCTTTGCTATATGATTCAGTTGTTTATTCATTGTCTTCACCATTGCTTCAAATCGCTGCATTCATCTCATATGCTTTACAATAGTATTGATCAAAATTATGATAGCATGTCACTTCATCCTTGTTATCGTTTACCTACTCGAGGGCGAGTAGGAACTAAGCTTGGGTATGCTTGATACGTCTCAAACGTATCTATAATTTCTTATGTTCCATGCTAATTTTATGATGATACTCACATGTTTTATACACACTTTATGTCATTACTAGTTGAATACCCGTGCGCTGTCACGGTCTTTAAGTTTTTGTGGCGTCGCACATGTCGCGTGCTCAATTATAGCATACCCCATGCTCTGTTATATCTAGCAGTTAAAATTGATTATAGAAAACAGTTGAAAATCTGTTTATTCATGCTCAATTCATGTAATGTAACCAAACCTAAAACCAATATCACTACAAGGATCCTTTGAATAAACTATGCCAAGTGCAGACCAAGCAGGAACGTGGATTCACATTATTCTAGTTAATAGTTACCTCAGATACATCAATATTAACCAAAACATGTATGAAATCATGTTTTCAACATATTTAGCTCAAATTCAAAAAGTGGCTATCACTACCATCGAATCCACATATAATTTTTCGATCTCGTAGTTCAGTCAGTCCTGCACCACCCCCCTAATGTTTTTATCCTGCAAGAGAAAGAATGTGGGCACCAATGATAGGACTGGTTTAAATGTACTATGTCTTGCTTTGTATTCCAAGTATCTATTTCTCATTTAAATGTACTATGTCTTGCTTTGTATTCCAACTATCTATGTCTCATGTATTGTATGTACCCCACGGGAATCATCACAATAGAACAGATAATCATTAGGATTCATATTATGTAACAAAGACATTACTTAATCTGGATAACACTTTTACCCAGACGCACAAAAAATTAAGATGAATTACCCACTTTCACACAAAAGTTAAGATGAACAACTCACTTTCTTAGGTCTGACTCTTGTGTATTCAATTCAGGTCATCGGTACATGCTCACAACACGTATAGATTACAGGAGATAACCTAGAATTGGGTGTCAGTACTTATGTGTGCATCCGTATCCATACAGATCATCCTTACATAGATAACAATTTTCTCAGGAAATACATGAGTAATGTATTAAACTTGAAACTAAGACCACTACGCAAGAAGTACCCAGCATACAGTCATAACACTACACGTAGTAGATAATCCTTAGAGTGGTCTGTTATTTTTCATATCCATGGATCAATTACTTCATAATAAATGTGCTGGAAAAATGAAACAATTTTCATAAATTGATAATTATGGTGCAAAAGTAACAACATAAACTTCTGATGCTTAGCAGAATGGAACAGGTACCAAGGATCATATAGAGCACCATCTTACGCTACGAGCACTGACTCTATCGCGACCTTCGCGGGATCTCAAGAAAATTCCCTTTACAAGATCACAACATCTTAATGAGTTATAGTTGAATGCCCGTGCGCTGCGATGGCCCTTAACTTTTTGTGTCATCGCACATGCCGCGTGCTCAATTATAGCATAGCCCATGCTATGTTATCTCTAGGAGTTAAAATTGATTATAGAAAACAGTTGAAAATCTATATTATCTCACATCCTAGTATGTCGACCTTGTTGCCAGCAAGCTCGAGCCGCTCCTATATTATCTCACATGACAGTTAGAACGGCTAGGAAGATTTTCTATAGAACTGAGCAAGCTAGGAAGATTTTCCTATAGAGGGCTGAGCACGTGTTGTGAGCCGTACTCAAGCATCTCAGAGATCTGGCTATACATGCAAATGATCTACACATGAGGATTGTTTGGTTCATATGCGGCCAATTAAAAATGATTTCAAATGGGAAGTACCTAGTACCTATCCATGAACGTGGAAGTACCAGTGATAGAGGGGACAACTTGCAATATAAGTCCAGCCAAAGTTCCTAGAACATCACATCTGTCAAAGTTGGAAAATTATTGTTAATGCACTTTACTTTCTTGCTTAACTAATAAGTTCCTTTGACAATCTGAAAGGCTAGGTAGTGACACAGAGAGATGGATGCTAAATGTATCGCTGTCCTCATAATTTCATTAATCAAATGCAGTAACTGTAATGATTAGGCAAAGAACATCAATTTACCTTGAATCGATTGAAAGTCCTCTGCAATGTCTGCAGCTCGCGATGGAAACAAACCACTAAATCTCGGCTAGAAGAGTCAGAAAGCTCCCAATAATCCTGAAACCCATGTTTCCGAGCCACGTGAGACTGAAGAACCATCCATAAGAAGTGTAATATACATTCAAAGTTTCGGATAGGGTGCTACCTTGCATCTGTTGCACACTGGGGAAACTTGATGTTGATGAAGTACTCTGATAGGATTCTTGTGTTCCTGTCAGTGCTCCAAAAAATTTACCACTGTGGATTATGCATGTTGTCGACAACAATGTTGTAGTCGTTACTGATGGGTAGAACCATAGAACTGGGAGGACCTGGCTAGGATGGCCTCTGACTGACCCATCAGCACACGGCGATGTGTGTCTCATTGTTCTCATCTACCTTGGCTACCATTCGACTGGACAAAAATAATTTCATACATGTTAGTCTTATGATGAACTGCTTAACTTGGACATTCAGAACATATTATGTACCTGCTTTATTTCTGTTCATTGCATTGTCGAATTAATGCATGAATCGATTGCTTCCCATTTTCTTCCGGCTAGGAGTATTCTGTACCTCTTAGTATATTTATTGGCAGCCTACAAAATTTTATCAACAGTTTCAAGATCTAGAAACCAATGCGCTAAACTAACTTGAACTGAATTGATGATCTGGTGACGAACTATGGATATAAACGAGCAGCTAGAACAAGAACTTTCAAGCTATTAAATGATAAATAAACCAGAAGTCTTGGTAGAAGACGAATATTTCTCAAAAGCTACAGAAGTATCTATGCACTCTGCAACTATTCCCCAACTGATATACTATGTTCGATGAATTTCGCGCAGCTATATCCATGCATGCCATAAAATGGAACCACAAATTTGGAGGGTCGAACGATGTGATGAGAGTGATTTGACTTGGGAAGCAAGACTTGGCTTTGCTGCTCTTGTCTACAAGACAAATCATGGCTTAAAATAGGAGACGAGATCACATGTATCTCATGCAAAGTAATAAGGTAAGCAAATAATAAGCATGCAGACATACAAGAGACTATAGTAAGCGGCTGTTGTGATTGACGCATGCCATACCTTTATAGCAACTGAGAACGGATTCTTGTTATCTTGTAATTGATTTGTCTCAGAAAGTTTCAGACGAATGCAATAAAGAAAATTCAACTGACAGGTACTGTGGCACCAGGCGGTTCTGCGCTGATCCCATTCCTCTCTCTGACCCTCCAAGTCACCACTCACCACTGACTCTAGCGTCCTCAGCAGCCTTCTGTCGCTGGTGCTAACCGACTTTCATCGTTGTCCAACTTCCCAAAGCCCATCTCATGGCCAGGATGGCATGAGGCACCTCTTTTTGTCTTCCTCCACAACAACCAGGTCGCTACCATTGTTGCTGAGGTTCAGCAAATCAACAAGCAGGACTTAGAAAAGGGAGATCACGGTAATCTGACGCTCCCTGCAACAAATATATCATGTGGCTCAGTATACCTATGAGAATGAAAGAAAACTGCTCCTAGTCAGTTGCTAATCTCATTAACCATATTCAGTACATATAATAGTTGTGCAACAACCCTTACGTAGTGTCCAGAATGTTGTGGTAGAGCAGCCCTATTGTCGATGTTTAGGCGGCATATATGTGTAGCTGTCGTCGCTTGCACGGTGGTACCTTTTACAAAACTACATCTAAGGCAACCACTCCTTCGAACACTTTGTGTGCGAGTCCGGTGCACCATCAACCTTTCCGCCTGATAAATCATCCTTGGCAGCCGCAACATCGCCGCTACGCTTATCAAAAAATGCAACACCCAACACCTACTCGAAGTGTATATGAAGCAACAACAATATGAATGTTCAGCACTTCAGATGGTAATCTTAGTGTCAGTTGAGGAAGCACCTAGAAGCATACCATGAAGAAATTCCCTGGGCTACCCCCTACTTTGGTAGCGTGCCAGAGAACATGGGGCGGCTTGCCCCAGCTTGATCCAAGGCTTGAAAGGTCGTGCGCATCAGCTGGTACGTTAACCCCCTCAACGCTAGCTGTGTGGGTGTCGTCTGCGTGCTGGAGAGGTCCGGTCTGATGCGGCGGGCAACACTTGCAGCTTCGATTCGTCAGCAGCGACATCACTGCCGCATTCGTGTGGGTCAGCCGACCCTGTCCGTCTCCACATGGGGGTACCGAGAGAGGGAATTTACTGGCCAGCCGTGGAATCGGACCCTTTCCGCCATGGATCAGGATATCTAAATGTAACAGGGGGACATGATATCTAAATGTAGTCAGTTCACCAAAGCAATGCCATAAGAGCATCTCCGGTCGCGTCCCCCAAACCGTCCCCCAAACCGCGCCGGATTGAGCGTTTGGGGGACGTGTTTCGTTCGTGCCGCGTTTGGGGGACGTCGCTCCCCAGTCGCGTCCCCCAAACAAAATTTCGCAAATTTTAAACTTGACTAGATTCGATTAGATTCGTCCAAACTTACATAGATTCGAACGAAATTTGACTAACTTTAAAACTAAACCTAATCTAGAACCACTTGCGGCGGCCGGAGGCGTCGTAGTACTGCTGGAAGTTGTACATCTCGTCGGTGACGACCTCCTGCTTGACGCGCTCGTCGACGGGCTCGTCCACGGGCTCGTCCTTCACCAAGCCGCTTGGTCCTGCCTCGCCGTCGTCGGTGAGGTCCACCAGCCGGCTTGCCGGAGTCGCGGATGGACATTGCGATCGCCGCGTCCAGGTTGCCCCTCCGAGCGTCCTTGTCGTCCATGGACGCCAGGAACGCCGCCCGCAGCCCCGGGCAGTCCTCGGGGTCGTCGCTGCTGGCGATGAGCCGCTGCTGCCGCTCGTACTCCGCCAGCAGCGCCGCCTGCGACGCTTCCTCCGGCTCCTCCTTCACCTCCGGCTCGGGATGAGGAGGGCGCCGCCGCGCCTCCCTTGCTGCCGCCCGCTGCCGCTACCGCCACGCCTCGTGTTGACGGGCGTCGCCGGCTCCTCCTTGACCTCCCGTTTGGGAACGGTATACGGCGCCGACCGGTACGACGACGACGGCGTCGATCGCGCCGGCCCCGAGGAAGAAGAGTGCGAGGAGGACGAGTACGTCGTCCTCCTCGGCTGCCATTGAGGAGACGGCGGCGGCGACGACGGCATCTCCAGCCGCGGAGCGCCGTTGCGGAGGCCGCGGATGACGTTCTCGAGGGTGCGCCCCGGAACGCCCTGCAACGGGCGCGGCCTTCCCTGTTCCAGCTGTTGGGCCCGCCGATGAGCCCGTCGGTGCTGTGCATCTCGACGTCGTACTTGGCCTTGAAGTACGTCGTCCACCAGTCGTCGTTGTCCTTGGCCGCCCATGTCGGATCCGCCCGCTCCTCGGCGGTGAGTTGAGCCCGACGGGCCTTGATGGCGTCCCGCCATTGCTGCGTGTCTGGCTTCGGCGGCGGCGGGATGCCAATGCCGTTCACGGCCATCTTCCGGCCCGCCGCTGCTTGGCAGCCGCACGTCCGGCGGGACTGGATACCGGGCGTGGTACAGCGCCCACGCCTCCGCCACGGTGAGGCTGCCGCGGCCGAAGCCGTTCGCCGCGGCGATCTTGCGGGAGGACGAGCTCGACATTTTTTGAGCGGCGAGGAGAGGATCTGGGGAAGGGGGAGGCGGCGGCGACGAGAAGGATTATGATGAGCGGCGATAACTGGAGGGCGTCTTAAAACAGCGGCGGCAGCGGGTGGTTGCACGCAATAACTCCGGCGCGGACGGCCACGCGGCCATGCACGACGAGACGCGTCCCTGCGTCGCCCGGGAAAACAGGGACGCCATTAACGTCGCTTGACCAAAGGTAGGCGACGGGGTTTTAGCCTTCCGTGCCGCCGACGCGTCGGGCCCGCGTCGGTTGGCCTCGCTCGTTGTGTCCGGCGTCCCGGAGCGTCCCCGTGGGACGGGGACGAGCTCGGGGCGCCGGACACCGTATCGGGGCGCGCCGGACAAAAAAGGGCTTTGGGGCGCGCGGCTGGGAACGTTTTTTTGTCCGGCGCGCCCCAAATCCCTTTGGGGGACGGTTTGGGGGACGCGACTGGAGATGCTCTAATGTACAGAGGAAAGCGACCCGTCTTAGATGGCCACGATCCATTTAGAAATTGATCGAAGCAAAATTCAGAAACTATCATTATTTGGCGTTCTTGGTTCCGGAAAGGAACTTGTATCCAGACTCCAAAATGCAAGAAAGGGACAGCAAAGAAGCACATGAACTACACCAAGAGGAGCAAACAAGTAAACAAGGTGGCGATGCAAGTTAACTGTGCCAAAATGCAAAAAAAAAAAGTACTACCAGAAACTCGAATTGTTACAAACAGCTAACGCAGGACGATATCCAAGAGCGAGATCAATAGAACATAGCCCAGCCACACAATCCGATCAAAATAACACCGACAGAGGTCACTTTTTCTGACGAATCTTGTTCGTGCACTGCAGTGTGCCAAGAACGAGCAAAGATCATGCGCGCATTCTGAAGCTAAAGAAAGAGAGGCTGGACGAGAGGATGGGGGAGCGCAAGAAGCACGGACCACAGGGTTCTTGTCGTTGAGGAGGGCGGGGTTCTCCCGCAGCTTCCGCTGGACGCCCGCGAGGTCGCCGGCGTGCACGAGGCCGTAGATGGTCTCGGCCTTGGCCGGCCTCGGCCGCCCGTTCTGGCTGCCCGTCACCGGCATCTGCTGCTGCTGCTGCCCCCTTCCCTCCCCTTCCCCGTGCTCCAGCAGTCCAGCACCTCCCGCGCCGCTGCGGCTCTCTCCATCGAGGAATGGTTTCGATTGTGGGGATCGACGAGGGGTCGAGGGAAGAATTGGGGAGGCAGCCTGGAGTCGTGGGCAGCGGTTTAGTATTTTCCTGTTTGCGGTTTTTTTCCGGACGATGAAGGTTGGGGGAAGCGGGCGATTTGTTTCGGTACGGAGGGTAGCAGACGACATACCAACCATGGTACCACCTTTAGCCATTTAATATAGTAGAGGTTATGCATTTTCCGGCACTAATCTATTGACGAGATGCTGAAGAGCCAGCTGCTGTTTTCTGCTGTTTTTGGTTTCAGAAATCCTAGTAAGAAAATATTCTCGGAATTGGACGAAATCAATGTCCAAGGTCTTATTTTTCCACGAAGCTTCCAGAAGACCGAGGGAGATACGAAGTGGGGCGACGAGGCGCCGACACCACAGGGCCGCGCGGCCTGGGTGGGGCCCGCGCCGCCCTATGGTGTGGGGCCCCCGTGCCTCCTCCAACGCTGCCCTTCCGCCTACTTAAAGCCTTCGTCGTGAAAACCGAAGTACCGAGAGCCACGATACGGAAAACCTTCCAGAGACGCCGCCGCCGCCAATCCCATCTCGGAGGATTCAGGAGATCGCCTCCGGCACCCTGCCGGAGAGGGTAATCATCTCCCGGAGGACTCTTCATCACCATGATCGCCTCCGGATTGATGTGTGAGTAGTTCACCCCTGGACTATGGGTCCATAGCAGTAGCTAGATGGTTGTCTTCTCCTGTTGCGGTCAGAAACCCACCGGCGGGCAGCGACTGGCAACACCGTAGAGCCGGGAACAACTAGGGCTGCGGCTGGCCCCAGTCCCTCAGAGCGACGGCCCGCAAAGCCTTCTGGTCACACGTCCGATGCTTGTCGCAAGGGCGTGCTACCTGACCTATACCCAGTCGGGAAGGTGTCGGATGATGCCTCGCTTAGTTTCTGCAGGGCATACACGTAAACGTTAAATACGAGCCTCGATCGGCTCTCGGGTTATCTCGTGAATCGGCTCAAAGAGCCGATCCACCCATGATTCATACGGGGTGTACGAATATATGGTGGTCCTGCTTGATCAAGATAAAGCTAAAACGATCTACGACGATTTAGGGTTTTCACCGCATAATCGGATCATCCTACTCACGATTGGGCCTCGCGCTCGCGTACGGTGATCGTAAGCCGATCCTAGACAGGGCCTAAAAACCAACACGAGGTTGATCTCCGGAACATCCTGTCTAGGGCTAGCAAACTACACCCTACACGCTGCTGGATCCTCCAACCCTTTGTAAGGCCTAACTATTGCGGATGTTAAACTAATCCTTGAAGAACAAGGAGCAACCGTAACGGATCGGATCTACTAAACTATGATCAAGCGGGGTGCCGCCCCTACACCTGAGATAGGTGTAAGGGCGGCTAGATGTATAAGGGTTGCACTACGACAGCATATGATACGAAGAACAATGCTAACCCTAACACATCTAAGATAACTACGTTGCTCGCCATCAAAAAGGCTTCGAGCACGAGCAACGCATGAACAACGTGGGTAGGCTTATGCTGCCTAGATCGCAAGATGCGATCTAGGCAGCATGGTGCTTACCGGAGAAACCCTCGAGACGGAGGAGTTGGCGATGCGCCGAGATTTGTTTGTGTTGAACGTTGGTTGTTGTTTATTCCATAAACCCTAGATACATATTTATAGTCCAAGGGACTTTCTAATTCAGGCGTGCACCTACCGTGCACGGGTAAAACTCCAACTCCTAACCGACACGTAATCTAATATGTTACATGATACAAGGGCAAACTAGCCCAAACGTTGCATACAAGGCCGATTCACGTATTTCTTCTGTATGTAATATCCAAGCCTATCTTGATCGCGGCCCATCTCCTGATTTAGCCAAAATCTGGTGATAACACATGCCCCCCTGGTATTGGTAATGATAATTTCAAAACCACTCTGTTTTTCCTCCGAGGGGTCATGTCGTGGCAGAGCAGAACCGTTGCAGTATTTTCCATCATGACAACTTGCCTTCCCAACTTCTCTGCACGATTTGACAGTTTTTTGGCACCACCTCCTCGAAAACTGTTCGAACATTAACTCCCCACTTCTTTTATTTAACCGCACCGAACAGTTCTCCTCCTCATCCTCCCCGCACTAGCACTCCAAAAGCCCTTCTGCGCACCATGTCTTCCTCTTCCTCCGCCTCATCGGGACTTTCCCTCGAATCCTCTTCCTCCTACGAGCCGACGCCAGAACGGGACCCACAAGAGGTCCATGCGGCCAACACCCGCCGCGCCATAGAGGCCGGGAAGGAGCCCGACCATGACTTCTCCATCTGGTCCGAGGACGACAAGTCCTCGACGGACGGGGAGAGCGACCTCCGCTTCCTCGCCGACGGGGAATCGGAGGAGGAGAGCGATGACGATCGCTTCTCCTGGGATGACTTCACCACCTCCGAGGAGGTGAGGGAGGAGGAGGAGGAGGAGGACGACGACGACAGCCCCTCCGACGAGCCGCCGGCCAAGCGCCACTGCCCCTGGCCGGGGAATCTCAGTGACTACGACAGCGACGATGACGACGAGGAGGAGGATGAAGACAACGAAGGTCCTGCCGGCGGCCGCTACAGCAGCGACGACGAGCCCGCCGGGAGTAGCGCCGACAGCGGCGACGAGGGTGACGACGAGGGCAGCGACGGCCCGTAGATAGGACCCTTAGCATAGGATCAGTAGTAGTAGACGGGGCAATGTATCCCGTTGGTACTCCCTTTTGAAAGCAATCAGCTCTTCTATGTAAGAAATCTCGTTTATCAATGAAGAAATTCCCCAATTTGATTTTGCCGATTTCCTTTATGCCAATTTAGCCGATTTCCCTTCATACTGATCCCGCCGATCGTCACTTAGCCAATGCTTAATGAGCCGATGACAACGCATCGGTCTCTCATGATCCATTCTTCATCCTTTTGACGTCGGAGTGATCGTGAACTTGCTCAATGCTCAAAAGCTGATGTTAACATCACTCCTTCACGATCTATCTTTCGCCTTTTCCGACCGATGACCTTGAGATCTGGCGGACAACGAGGCAGATCAACGCCTTTACGAGAGCCTCAGAACCGCTGCTGAAACGACTTGATGCTGAAGCCGATACCCCTGGACCATTCAGATATTCAGTGCCCCCCGAGCCTCCAGTCAAGGCGAGAACGGTAATGGATCAGCCAAATGTGCCGCCATTGGCCTCAAATCATGACGTAGCCAGCCGATTTCAACAACATCGGCTCCCCAGGGCAGAGAACCTTCAGGGTGAGCTGCCCCCCGAGCCTCTTCAGTCCACTTCTTGCGCCTTGCAGGTCAGATCGGTTCCTTTCCTTTGGCGGATCTGATGCGACCCACCCTTAACCTGATCTGCACATCCATGCTGCTCTTGGCATTGGTCAGGGTCATGATCCCCCAAACTTGCCCCAGCTGATACTGCGGACTCGAGTACTTATCTCTGGAGTCGATGGTCATGCATCGGCTTTGCGTTGAATTTTTTTTGAATTTTTTACAGCCGATTTATGTATCGGCCCCCATACTTCAATACCCATCATCAAAGAATATCTCGGGCTGCTGGGCGTTTGCAAGATACTCCTACTTCATATCCTCGTGTTTTATCCACCTAGGTGCCCCCCGAGCCGATTCTTTCAAGGGACTTGGTGGTATCGGCTCTTCAGGTATTCCCTGTTGGATCGAATGTTGAACCCAGAGTAGAATGGATGGTGAGGATAATTTTGGCCGATTGCTGGAATCGGCCTCCATGTTGCTTGCTCGATGAAGGCTTTTGTAATGTTCCTCCATAAATCCTTGGGGCCGATCTCATGGATCGGCCTCGCCACGTTTGTCTCATAGGCATTTGCGTCCGCTACATGGTCGGGCCCGTGGATAAGACCAGCCTAGTCCCATCCTGTGTCACGTTGATGCGCTCGCCGTCGTCCAGCTTGGGTGCCTCGTGTAATCCTCGAGCACCAAACTCCGTTGGAAGGACGAGCACCATGTTTGTGCCAGCCGATGTCTCATCATCGGCTTTCCTTTGCTTGGGGCGCCACTCTTTTCTTTGTGGCCGACCTTCTTCGTCCGGGGTTCGCTGAATTTTGGCGGCCGGATCAGGCCGTGCCTTCCTCAACGTGTGCAGGTATAACCTTTCAGCTTCCTCCAACCCACGCAGACGCTGAACCCTTCGCTTCTGGGAACGGCTGAGCCCATCAGGGCACCACCTTGGCCGATGATACTTGTCTTCTTCATCATCGTCCTCCAGTTCCTCGAGATCTTCCACCCGAGCGGACTCAGCATGCTTGTTCCGAGGTGGGAGAGGCCCTAGACGTTTGAACACGGACACATTAGCTGCATCCTTCTTCTTCTGTTTGCATTCTGGGCAGTTGCCGATTGTAGGCAATCGGCTCATTCCTGAATCCCAGCGAGTGTCCGAAGAAGGGGCAGTCCCGGTGCCTATCCACGTCGTCTTGCTCCCTCGACTTTTCCTTGGCGTGGCGCTCGTATCGCTCCTCGTCGTGATCATGCCGACGACGTCTCCTGTCGTCCCTAGCTAGACGATCTTCTTCATCATCGTCGTTGTATCGTCGGCGTTGGTCATACTGACTCACATACTTGTTGAGGAGGTGATCGAGAGAGAGGTCGTCGATATCTTATGTTCTTCACTTCTCCCTCCGTGACGTAGCGCTTGCCGTCGTGGCGGAGCCGATCGCGTGGAGCGGCTTCCTCCGTGTCTTTGCTATGAGAGCAGCTGCCCTCATCTCCGTCCTTACCGCAGTGGTGCCCAGGTCCTACCATGTTGATATTGCACGAGAAATCTGGCTGGCACCCTCCATGGTAAGTATACTCCACCATGTTAACGGCGGGGAAGGGGTGTGTGTCGACCTTCATGGCGTACTTGGTTGAAAATTAGTCGCCCATTTTCTATCGCCATTTGGATCTCGCTGACGCCACACCCTGCGGTCGTTAGTGGTGTGGGTGAACGTGTTATGCCACTTGCGGTATGGCTTTCCGTTCAGCTCCCGCACCGTAGGGATCTTGTGGCCTTCGGGTACCTTTATATGCTTCTCCGTGAGTAAGAGATCGAAAATCTGCTCAGTTTTGGTCACGTCGAAGTCGAACCCTTTTGGAGGGCCTTGTGGCTTAACCCATTTGCAGGACACGGGGCCTGCCGCTCGAGTCCATTCAGCCACTGCTACCTCTCGATCTCCCGCAGCACCTTCATCCTCGTCACGCCTCAACCGGGACCACCGCACGCTTGAATTTGTCCTGGTAAACATCCGGGTGGCGCCGTTCATATGTCGACAGCCTACGCACCATGTGCGCCAATGAAGGGTAGTCCGCTGGGAGGCCACGTCCTTGATCGATGATGAGAGACCCACCACCGCCAACTCGATCGCTTCTTTTTCACTTACGTGAACCGAATAGCATCGGTTCCTAATGGTCCTGAAGCGCTGGATGTATTCGACACTCGTTTCCCCGCGCTTCCGTCGTACTTGTGCTAGATCGGCAATGCCGGCCTCGGAAGCCTCCGAGTGATACTGCTCATGGAACTGCTCTTCCAATCGCTTCCAAGTCCGGATTGAGTTCGGTGGCAGCGATGTGTACCACCCGAAAGCCGATCCTATGAGGGACTGTGCGAAGAACCTCACACGCAGCTCGTCTGATGCTGAGATCGTGCCCAGCTGTGCCAAATATCGGCTCACATGCTCGATGGAGCTGGAACCATCTGATCCACTAAACTTTGTGAAGTCCGGGAGCCGATATTTGGGTGGTAGCGGGATCAATTCGTACTCGTTGGGGTACGGCTTGGTATAGCCGAACGTCTTCCTTTTCGGCATCATGCCGAACTGATCTTTCAGAATTGTCCAAATCTGATCCGCGGTGATGGCTGAAGGTGTCGAACCCTGAAGATTCGCCGGGGTGGCATACTTAGCCAGCCATGCTTGCTTTTCCAGTTCGAGCCAAGCTGCGGGAGCTGAGCTCCGGAGGTTTGTCGGAGTGGCGTACTTAGCTAACCACGTTTGCTTCTCAAGATCTGCTCCCGACGTTCCTCCTCGCTGTTCCGGAGGCCCTCGCTGTTGCGGCTCGGTTCGAGAGTGCCCGAGTGCTGCCGATCCGGCACGTATGCGCACGTGTATCCGTGCGGGATCTCCTTGGGCGCCTCGGGTAGGAATTGGTAGTCACTAGGGTCACCACCAATCTTGTAGACAACGTATGCCGATGAGTTCGGCACTTCGGTGCTGCCAACGCGAACGGCAGCGGTGGACGGGACTGGAATGGTATTTCTCCTTTGTAAGTCCCCGAGCTGGTCCCGACGGAGAATACCGATGGCTCATGATTTCCTGGATCACGCGCGAGCGACACGCTCCAAAGTGTTCACCGGGCTCTCGAGTGGCGGTGCAGCGAATGAGCCACCATGAAGTTGATCTCTCGACGCAGCGACCGGTGCGTTCTTCGACGGGGTGGACAGGTCCACTCCATCGAGCGCGCCTTCAGGTGAGAACCCCTTCCACCCGATGCCATGGGAGCGGGTTCGTGGAAAGAGCCGATGAGGTCGGCTTCGAGGACTGCCTTGATCTCGTGATGCTTCTTCTTGAGCTCGTCGGTCGGATCCTCGTACTTAACCGGAGTGCTTTCGCCATCTCGGATGTAGATGGCGATGCGGTGGATGTCGAAGATTGTCCCACCGGGCGTGCCGGAATGTGTTGCGGTCGAAACCCACCGGCGGGCAGCGGCCGGCAACACGGTAGAGCCGGGAACAACTAGGGCTGCGGCTGGCCCTAGTCCCTCGGAGCGACGGCCCGCAAAGCCTTCCGGTCACACGTCCGATGCTGTCGCAAGGGCGTGCCACCTGACCTATACCGGTCGGGGAAGGTGTTGGATGATGCCTCGCTTAGTTTCCTGCATGGCATACACGTAAACGTTAAATACGAGCCTCGATCGGCTCTCAGGTTGTCCTGTGAATCGGCTCAAAGAGCCGATCCACCCATGATTCGTACGGGGTGCAAGAATATATGGTGGTCCTGCTTGATCAAGATAAAGCTAAAGCGATCTACGACGATTTAGGGTTTTCACCGCATAATCGGATCATCCTACTCACGATTGGGCCTCGCGCTCGCGTACGGTGATCGTAAGCCGATCCTAGACAGGGCCTAAAAACCAACACGAGGTTGATCCCCGGAACATCCCGTCTAGGGCTAGCAAACTACACCCTACACGCCGCTGGATCCTCCAACCCTTTGTAAGGCCTAACTATTGCGGATATTAAACTAATCCTTGAAGAACAAGGAGCAATCGTAACGGATCGGATCTACTAAACAATGATCAAGCGGGTGCCGCCCCTACACCTAAGATAGGTGTAAGGGCGGCTAGATGTATAAGGGTTGCACTACGACAAGCATATGATACGAAGAACAATGCTAACCCTAACACATCTAAGATAACTACGTTGCTCGCCATCAAAAAGGCTTCGAGCACGAGCAACGCATGAACAACGTGAATAAGCTTATGCTGCCTAGATCGCAAGATGAGATCTAGGCAGCATGGTGCTTACCAGGAGAAACCCTCGAGACGAAGGAGTTGGCGATGCGCCGAGATTGATTGTGTTGAAAGTTGGTTGTTCTTTATTCCATAAACCCTAGATACATATTTATAGTCCAAGGGACTTTCTAATTCAGGCGTGCACCTAACCGTGCACGGGTAAAACTCCAACTTCTAAATTAAGATGCGATCTACTATAATACAGATACATGGGCAACTTAGCCCAACTCCTTCGTGCCAGGCCGCTTCAAAGATCTTCCACGCGTACATCCTTCAAGCCCATCTCACTTACGGCCCATCTCCTGATTTGGCCAAAATCTGGTGATAACACATACTCCATGCTACGTCGGTTGGGACGCTCCAGCTCGGATCTGATCAAGACCAATGTGACACTGAGCGATTTCAACGGCCAAGCATCTGACGCACAAGGTGTTCTGAACGTGGATCTGACCGTAGGGAGGAAAACCGTCCCTACGACGTTCTTTATTGTCGACAGCAAGAGCACTTATGCTGTCCTGCTTGGGAGAGATTGGATCCACGCCAACTGTTGCATTCCATCCACGATGCACCAATGCCTAATACAGTGGGATGGAGATGAAGTGGAAGTCGTCCACGCAGATGATTCAGCCGAAATTTCAACGGCTGGTATGAACGTTTGGGAGACATCAGGCCAAGAGCCACTCTCAGGCATCAATTTGGACGACTGCGAGCGCATCGACGTGACAAAGGACATAGTTAGGCTGGTTTTATCTACCGGCCTGACCGTGTAACAAAAGCAACATCGATGGATAAACGTGGCGATGCCGATCCATGTGATCGGCCCCAAGGATTTATGGAGGAACATTGCAAAACCTTCATTGAGCGAATCAATATGGAGGCCGATTCCAGCAATCGGCCAAAATTATCTTCACCATAATTTTTGCCTGGGTTCAATGACGATCTAAGGGGCAATGGGTTACGTCGGCTGATGAGATGGAAGAAGTCCACACTGGTCCTAACAGAGCCGACGTTCGCATAGAGTGCCTTGGCTAATCACAGAGCCGATTTCAGCAGTTACCTAGCAGAATCGGCTCGGGGGGCACCTAATCAGATGAACATGTGCGATACATGTGCAGTGAAACATTGGGGGCCGATAGAAAAATCGGACCGTAAAAAAAAATTCTCACGCAGCTAAGGAACAAAGCCGATGCATAGCCATCGACTCTAGCACAATGACACAGGAGCTACCCGCTGCGTGTTCAGGGCACAAGGCAATGATGTAAGAGGAGTTAAGCCGTTGGTGATTATCTACATATCGGCTTTCAACGGAAGGAAAGTGATCGGCTCTGGCTGGCTCTGCATGGTAGATCTCTCAGACATGATCGAGCCCGGGTCTGTTTGTCTGAAATACGTGTCCTCATCACTGTTTTCACCTCGACTGAGGCTCGGGGGGCAGCTGGCCTCGTGGATGCTCTGTTTTTAGAAGCCGATTGGAGAGTCATCGGCTGGTCCCGCAACGCAATTCCTCTTAAAGGCGACGAGTTCTTGCAAAAGAGGGATCCATCATCACCGATAGAGAATTGGCTACGGGCTGTCTGGTTCGCTGTAAAGGAACAGAGCGAGGGGATATACGTACTACAGAAGTCTCGGCTTCAACGACAAGTTGTTTCAGCAGCGGTTTTAGGACTCTTTTGAGGGCATTGGTCTGCCTTATTGTCCACCAGAGCTCCAAGTCATCGGTCGAAAAGGGGAAGGATCGATCATGAAGGATTGATACGTTGACATTTGAGCATTGACCAAGTTCACGATCACTCCGACGTCAAAGGGATGAAGAGCGGATTATGGGGGACCGAGGCGTGGCAATCGGCTCATTAAACATCGACCGAGTTGACAATCGGCTAAATTAGGATAAAAAGGAATCAGCAAGATCAAATTGGAGAAATTTTTCATTGATAAACAAGATTTCTTACAAAGAAAGAGCCGATTGCTCAATGGAGGAAGAACAAAAGAAGGGTCTGTTGACCAAACTGCTACTACTAGACCTACACTAGTAGATCCTGTCTACGGGCCGTCACTGCCCTCGTCGTCGTCCTCGGAGCTCTGACCGGCACTACTGCCGATGGGCTCCTCGTCGCTGGCTCACCGCGTGGCTCCTCTACCGGGAGCTTCATCCTCTCATCTTCATCATCGCTGTCCGTCGTCGTCCCACCGCATGCGGAGGCGTTTGTCGGCGGGTAGCCCTCAGAGGTGAGTTCGTCGTCGTCCTCCTCCTCTTCTTCGGAGGAGGCGCAGCTGTCCCGGGGGAACGATGTCATCCTCGCTTCCGATTCCGGTTCCCCATCGGCGAGAGCCGGAGATCTTCATCCCCGTCTGGTCAAGGACCGGTCATCCTCGGACCCGGATGGAGGAGAGGCGTGGTCTTTACTGGTCCCATTCTTCTACGGTGCGCGTATGTCCTCCGGTCGCTCGTCGCTGGGGAGGAAGACCCATGGGAAAAGGCCGGAAGAGGAAGAGGAGGAAGAAGACATGGTGGCGCGAGGAGGGCTTTTGGAGTGCTAATGCGAAGGGGATGAAGAAGCGAACCTGATTAGAAGCGGTTAAATAAAAGGGGATATGAGGGAGATTCAATGCCACAGTAGTTTAGAGGAAGTTGTGCCCAACAGAAAAATTTTCGCAGTGCACGCGGAGAAGTGGAAGAGGCAAGGCATCGTAATGAAGGATACTGCGGCGGTTCAGCTCGCTACGACACTGACCCGATGAAAGAAAACAATGTATTTTGGAAATGTCATTTCCAAAACCGGGGGGCATGTGTTATCACCGGAATTTGACCGGATCGAAGGTGGGCCGCGATTGGAGATAGGCTTGAAGAATATACATAGAAGGAATACATGAATCGGCCTTGTGTACCAAGTTTGGGCTAATTGCCCGTGTATACGTAACCATAGTAGGATACGGTGTCGGTTAGAAGTTAGAGTTTGACCCGTGCACCGGTTGGGTGCACGCCGAATTAGAAAGTCCCCCGGACTATAAATATGTATCTAGGGTTTATGAAATAAACAACAACCAACGTTCAACACAAACCAATCTCGGCGCATCGCCAACTCCCCGTCTCGAGGGTTTCTTCCGGGTAAGCACCATGCTGCCTAGATCGCATCTTGCGATCTAGGCGGCACACGTTTATTCGTCTTCCATGCGTTGTTCGTACTTGAAGCCTTTTTGATGGCGAGCAACGTAGTTATCATAGATGTTTTAGGGTTAGCATTGTTCTTCGTATCATATGCTATCGTCGTGCAACCCTTAGGCATCTAGCCGCCCTTACGCCTGTCACGGGTGTAAGGGCGGCACCCGCTTGATCATTGTTTAGTAGATCCGATCCGTTATGATTGCTCCTTGTTCTTCAAGGATTAGTTTAATATCCGCATTGTTAGGCCTTACAAAGGGTTGGAGGATCCGGCGGCGTGTAGGGTGTCGTTTGCTAGCCCTAGACAGGACGTTCGAGGATCAACCTCGTGTTGGTTTTAGGCCTCGTCTAGGATCGGCTTACGATCACCGTACGCGAGCGCGAGGCCCAATCACGAGTAGGATGTTCCGATTATACGGTGAAAACCCCAAATCGTAGTAGGTCGCTTTAGCTTTATCTTGATCAAGCAGGACCACCATCTGATCGTACACCTCATACGCATCATGGGTGGATCAGCTCTTTGAGCCGATTCACAGGACAACCTGAGAGCCGATCGAGGCTCGTATTTAACGTTTACGTGTATGCCATGCGGGAAACTAAGCGAGACATCATCCAACACCTTCACGACCGGTATAGGTCAGGTGGCACGCCCTTGCATCAGCATCGGACGTGTGTGCAGAAGGCTTTGCGGGCCGTCGCTCGGAGGGACCAGGGCCAGCCGCAGTCCTGGGAGATTCCCGTCTCTACGGTGTTGCCCGTCGCTGCCCGCCGGTGGGTTTCTGACCGCAACACCCTAGTGGCAACAGCACATCCACAATCTTAGAACTTTCTGTCACTGTCCCAGATTTAATGGAGGCATGAACCCACTATCGAGCATAAATACTCCCTCTTGGATTCACAAGTATCAACTTGGCCAGAGCCTCTACTAGCAACGGAGAGCATGCAAGAACATAAATAACATATATGATAGATTGATAATCAACTTGACATAGTATTCAATATTCATCGGATCCCAACAAACACAACATGTAGGATTACAAATAGATGATCTTGATCATGATAGGCAGCTCACAAGATCTAACATGATAGCACAATGAGGAGAAGACGACCATCTAGCTACTGCTATGGACCCATAGTCCGAGGGGTGAACTACTCACACATCGATCCGGAGGCGATCATGGCGATGAAGAGACCTCCGGGAGATGATTCCCCTCTCCGGCGGGGTGCCGGAAGCGATCTCTGAATCCCCGAGATGGGATTGGCGGCGGCGTCGTCTCGGAAGGTTTTCCGTATCGTGGCTCTCGGTACTGGGGGTTTCGCGATGGAGGCTTTAAGTAGGCGGAAGGGCGGGTCGGGAGAGCGTCACGGGGGCCCCACACGCTAGGGCCGCGCGGGCCCCTGCTAGGCCGCGCCGCCCTAGTGTGGCGGCGCCCCGTGGCCCCACTTCGTCTCCCCTCCGGTCTTACGGAAGCTTCGTGTAAAAATAGGACCACGGGCGTTGATTTCGTCCAATTCAGAGAATATTTCCTTACTAGGATTTCCGAAACCAAAAACAGCAGAAAACGACAAGCGGCTCTTCGACATCTCGTCAATAGGTTAGTGCCGGAAAATGCATAATATATGACATATAATGTGTATAAAACATGTGAGTATCATCATAAAAGTAGCATGGAACATAAGAAATTATAGATACGTTTGGGACGTATCAAGCATCCCCAAGCTTAGTTCCTACTCGCCTCGAGTAGGTAAACGATAACAAAGATAATTTACTGAAGTGACATGCTATCATAATCTTGATCATACTATTGTAAAGCATATGAGATGAATGCAGCGATTCGAAGCAATGATGAAGATAATGAGTAAACAAATGAATCATATAGCAAAGACTTTTCATGAATAATACTTTCAAGACAAGCATCAATAAGACTTGCATAAGAGTTACTCATAAAGCAATAAATTCAAAGTAAAGGCATTGAAGCAACACAAAGGAAGATATAAGTTTCAGCGGTTGCTTTCAACTTCAACATATTTATCTCATGGATAATTGTCAACACAAAGTAATATAACAAGTGCAATAAGTAAACATGTAAGAATCAATGCACACGGTTGATACAAGTGTTTGCTTCTAAGATAGAAAGAATAGGCAAAGCTGACTCAACAATAAAGTAAAAGATAGGCCCTTCGCAGAGAGGAAGCATTGATTACTATATTTGTGCTAGAGCTTTTCATTTTGAAAACAAGAAACAATTTTGTCAACGGTAGTAATAAAGCATATGAGTTATGTATAAGACATCTTATAAGTTGCAAGCCTCATGCATAGTATACTAATAGTGCTCGCACCTTGTCCTAATTAGCTTGGGTTAACACGGATTATCATTGCATAGCATATGTTTCAACCAAGTGTCACAAAGGGGTACCTCTATGCACTTTGTACAAAGGTCTAAGGAGAAAGCTCGCATTGGATTTCTCGCTTTTGATTATTCTCAACTTAGACATCCATACCGGGACAACATAGACAACGAGATAATGGACTCCTCTTTAATGCATAAGCATTCAACAACGATTAATATTCTCATAAGAGATTGAGGATTAGTTGTCCACAGCTGAAACTTCCACCATGAATCATGGCTTTAGTTAGCGGCCCAATGTTCTTCTCTAACAGTATGCATACTCAAACCATTTGATTGTGAAAATCGCCCTTACTTCAGACAAGACGAACATGCATAGCAACTCACATGATATTCAACAAAGGTAAAAGAGTTGATGGCGTCCCCAGAAAACATGGTTACCGCACAACAAGCAACTTATTAAGAAATAAGACACATAAGTACATATTCTTCACCACGATAGTTTTTAAGCTATTTGTCCCATGAGCTATATATTGTAAAGGTAAAGAATGGAAATTTTAAAGGTAGCACTCAAGTAATGTACTTTGGAATGGCGGAGAAATACCATGTGGTAGGTAGGTATGGTGGACACAAATGGCATAGTTATTGGCTCAAGGATTTGGATGCACGAGAAGAATTCCTCTCAATACAAGGCTAGGCTAGCAAGGTTGTTTGAAGCAAACTCAAGTATAAAAGGTGCAGCAAAGCTCACATATGAACATATTGTAACTATTATAAGACTTTACATTGTCTCCTTGTTGTTCAAACACCTCAACCGAGAAAATATCTAGACTCTAGAGATCAATCATGCAAACCAAATTTTAACAAGCTCTATGTAGTTATTCATTAATGAGTACAAGGTACATGATGCAAGAGCTTAAACATGATCTATATGAGCACAACAATTGCCAAGTATCACATTATTCAAGACATTAAACCATTTACCACATGCGGCATTTTCCGTTTCCAACCATATAACAATGAATGAAGTAGTTCAAATTTCGCAATGAACATTAAAGATGAAGCTAAGAACATATGTGTTCATACGAAACAGCGGAGCGTGTCTCTCTCCCAAACAAAGAATGCTAGGATCCGATTTATTCAAACAAAAACAAAAATAAAAACAAATAGACGCTCCAAGTAAAGCACATAAGATGTGACGGAATAAAAATATAGTTTCACTAGAGGAACACTGATAAGTTGTCGATGAAGAAGGGATGCCTTGGGCATCCCCAAGCTAGACGCTTGAGTCTTCTTAAAATATGCAGGGATGAACCACGGGGGCATCCCCAAGCTTTGACTTTTCACTCTTCTTGATCATATTGTATCATCCTCCTCTCTTGACCCTTGAAAACTTCCTCCACACCAAACTCGAAACAAACTCATTAGAATCGGTGCATAATTCACTATATTGAGAGGTGACATAATCATTCTTAACACTTACGGACATT
>NC_061514.1:169485791-169505469 GCF_022539505.1 Lolium rigidum
AATAGAGCACATGCTTAAGCACAAAGCAAAGACATAACCAAATTCCCTTAAACCCTCCAAACTTCTCCCCCATTGGCACCAATTGCCGAAATGAGTGAAAAATTTAGAAGGCCAATATAGTGAGAGTTCCTCCATAGCGTGTGCATTTCTCATAATTTGAGTGGAATCAAATGCACATATCCAATGACGAATATTCGGAAGGAATCACACTATAGATAGGATCAAAGATTGCAAGAAGATTACAAAGTCAAGAAACTTCAATAAATGAAGCAAGCAACCAAATGAACCACAAAGAGGATACCAAAAGAAAGATAGATATTATAATAAGATCAAGAAGATTGCTCTAAATAATATGAGGAAGCTCCACAAGGTTTGTGCACAAAACTAGACAATTTGCATTGGAGTATAAAGTGCACAAACATGGAATCATCACTCCCATAATATCATTCAAAAACAAAAGATACCAAGTGAATCAAACTCTAATGATCACCACAAGATAGTGTTCTAAATCAAACGAGGAAGCTCCCCAAGGTACATGCATAAAATAAAATGTTGCATTTGAATACAATATGCATAACATGGAATCCTCACTTCCTCATTTAAAACACAAACATTTGTAATAGATCATAGATAGAAAAGTAAGCTAAACACTTGCAACAAACAAATAGTTGAGCAACAAGTAAGAGGCACCATAATAAAAAAAGGCTCAACCAAGAGGATATGTGAAAGGCATGATAAAGCATATTATAAGACTATTACAAGGATGAGCAAAAAGCATCATCATAGTCTTCAATGAATTATATTGCTTAGCATGACTAATCAACACGCAATAAATAAATAAGATATCAAAAGGAGTAACTAAATTTGCACTTTCATCTATATGCACATGTGAGAGCCTTGAGGAATTGATATGCAACAAAATTGCTAGATAGGCATAGTTGGGATGGATGAATCATGAGCATGATTTAAAATACTTCCCAACAAATGCACTCATCTCAAATTACTCACATTCACAATAAAGAGGTTTCATTAAGACTTTTGCAAGAAGCACAACATTTGCAAATCAAGAGATTCATGCCAAGATGCAACCATAAGGTTGGATACAAGAAAAGTATGCATGAGAAGATACTTGTTACCAAGATAGCATTGGTGTGGATGTAGTAGATATGTGTTCGTTGACCATCCTAGCTTGCCTCAAGTTACCATTGAGTCACCACTTCTTTCCAAGAGTGAGACAAGCATTCAATGCATATCCATTGTACCTAACACAAAGGTAAGTACAAAATGGTCCCCAAACTAATTGGGTCCGAAGTAGTTAGACACACTACAACATATAGGACAAACTCCACAATTCTATATGCATATAGATATGAAATTGAATTTCATGCACATCTTAGCCAAATTAGGATTTGATGGAGTTTACCCTATATATTGGATCAAAGAAAGTGACACATGCCATAAGATATACATATATTAAATATGCATGGACAATACTTTCAAGAACCAAAGGAAGATACAATTTGGACAAAACACCAAATAAACCAAGAGACAATGGTTGTCCAAATTATATCAAAGAATCAAATCAACACAAGATTGACTTCAAAGACTTATCTCATTATAAGAAGCTAATTAAACCTAAACACAAAGGAATGGGATAACCAACTCCCAAGAGAGCAAGGTTCCAACAAATAAACCAAACCCTCGAAACTTTTTATGATGGCACAAAGTACCAAACAGAAAATTTTATGTCTCCCAAAACCAAATTTTTGATAAAGATCGAGAGATGTTAAGCATTCTAATAATATAGAAGAGCTCCCTCAAGTTTGGTGCATTATTTAGGATTTTTTATATGAATACAAAATGCACAAAACTAGGATCATCATGCTACCTATATCTTCTATCAATGCTAAGAAAGTTTGAATAGACAACTTAGATCCATAAGATGCAAGGAAGACACATGGGAGTCAAAGCACAACAAATTCATGGCAATAAATAAGGCAATATAAATACAAGAGCCAATGTAGATATGATCAATAAATATCTACCTCATAATTGATTACCAATTGTCCTAGGACAAGAGGTATTAAGAAATATTTCCCGGTGGTAGTTTGTAAGTATACATAAGATCATATTTACAACGAACAAAGCATATGGTAAAAGATAAGAGGTAACCATCATGCAAAGATAGTTTCTTGATAGCTTCATTTAGTCATACCAACATGTAAGGCAATTAATAGTATTCATACCAACATGCAAAGCAATTAATAGTATTCATACCAACATGCAAAGCAATTAATAGTATGACTTGAAGCACATGGTTTTCCAAAAATGTATTGAGGGACACGTTGTGAAAAACCATGCCAAGAAAAACTTTCACAAATAAGATCCACAAAGATATTAGCAATGAAGCCATTTAAGCAAATTGGAGCTTGTTTGAGCAAACATGCCACATAGGAGAGAGATAATTTACGGTATCAATTCTATGTGACACAACCTCAAATGTTCACATTTTATAGGCTTGTAATATACACAAAGCTTATTACTCCCCCATAATGTGATAAGGAATTTATTCTCACAAGAGGCAAATAAGATCCAACTAGAGATATTAATGGACATTAGAATTTGAATTTCTCATGAAGATGACATACCACATAGCGACTAGATAATCTCGCAATATCAATTCTAAGTGATATTCCTCATGTACACACATTGTTTAGGATCATGAAATTCCGAAGGGAATATCACTCCCCCAAAATGGGATTGTCCATTAATCGCTCATAAGAGCCATATAAGATACAACAAGATGCAAAGAGGCTCCAACACAAACACAAATACATGGTGTGCAACCCAACATGCATAGACTTGATTTCTCAAGCAAAACTATTAGGAAGCACAACATATACAAAACACATGTTAGGAACAAAACTAACACATGCAAAGGGGCGAGTAACTTTCAATATAAATGAGTTGAGAACATGTTACCGCAAGGAGGAACATTGGATATATGATAGTAGCAAGATAATCAAAAGACTTGGCTTGATATAATATAAATGATGAATATCCCTTAATTCTTCATGATGTAGCCAAGTCTCCAATGCCCTCCAACAAGCACCTATTGATCAAGTTTTGGATTGTTGGTCTCCAACTAAGTTGGGTCCTAAGAGGTTAGTCACAATAGGCTTGGCAACCCAAATGGTTTTTTCTTGACACCACTTTGAGCACCAACAAATTTGGCAAACACATTGCCACCCTCATCCTTACGAAGAGAATAAACATCATCAACGGTGATAGAGTTGGATGAGGTACCAATAGTGCAAAAGGAGGAGATGTGGCCCTTCTCGCGGCATATGTAGCAAGTTCTTTTCTTCTCCTTCTTCTCACTAGATTTCTCCACAATGGGAGCATTGGCTTGATTCTTCTTGGGAAGTGACATTTCTTCAACTTGAGGTTGAATATGAGTTTGAGCTTGAGGCCGCTCCCCTTTTTGCTTCTTCTTCAAAGGGCAAGATCTAACATGATGCCCTTCAATTTTGCACTTGAAGCAAACAATCTTGGCCGGGTCTTTGACTTGTAATTGGCCCTTCTTCTTCTTCTTGTTGTTGTTGTTGGACTTGTTCTTGTTGTTGGATTTGAATCCAAGTCCACTCTTATCATTGGGGAATTGTTGCACACTTAACATCGTGTCAAGTTTGCATTTCCCTTCATGACTCTTTACCAAGTCATTCTTCAAAGAAGTGACTTGAGCCTTGAGCTCTTTGATTTCCTCTACATGGTTAGTAACAACACAAGTACTAGAGGAAGTAGAACCTTCATTGTTAGAGCATGAAGGCAAGGAAGATAATTCATCACAAGATTTAGCAATATTATGAGTGGATGAATTACTAGGACTAGCACATGGCAATATAACATTTTGAGTAGTAGTGCTAGTACCCACATGAGGCTCACAAGGTGTTGCCTTAGATATGATAGCCTCATGAGCTAACTTTAGCCTATCATGAGAGGCTAGAAGATACTCATGGGAGCTAGAAAGCTTTCCATGATTTTCTTCAAATTTCCCATAATTGCTAGTTAGCAAATCAAGTTGAGCCCTTAGCTCAACATTCTCCTTCAAGATAGATGCTTCACAAGAAGTAGAGTTAGTAGCACAAGCATCATCACAAGACATATCAAGAAGAGAGGGTAACATAGCATGCTCTTTTAAATATGAAGCTTGTAGTTGCTCATATGACTTGGTGAGGATAGAGTGTTCGCTCTCCAAGGCCTTGTGGGCCTTGTCTAGATCATCTAGATCCTTAACAAGTTTATCATGACCAACACCAACTTTGGACTTTTCATTTTTAAGCAATTTTAATTTAGCTTTAGCATGGTCTCTTTCTTTAGTGAGTTTAGCAAATATTTCATTTTGAGACACCTCAAGGGTTTCAACTTGCTCCTCTAGAGAGGCTACGGTATCTTGTTCTTCTTCAAGATCATTCTTTAAGGATGCTACGCATCATTGGCATACTCTCGTTCAAGAGCACCCTTTTTATCAATGGTGTTCTCATGCATCCAAATAAGTTTTCGGCTCTCAATAGCGGTAGTCAAGATTTCAAAGAAGTGAGTGCTAGCAATTTTATCTTTGCAAATAACCTTGAATACGCTCTCACCCTTATCGCGTAGAGAGACAACCCAATCCTCTTCTTCATATTCATCCTCATCCTTATCACCACGAGACATATTAGGTTCCATGGTAGGAGGTACCGTGGAACCCTTGGCCATAAGGCATATATGAGGACCGTGAGATAAAGATGAGGAGTTACTTGAGGCTCCTTTCAAGATCTTGTCTTGACCAATAGAATCTTTGGTTTCCTCTTGTGTCTTACCACACTTTGGTGAAGTGGATGAAGATGAGAACTCATCACGGCCGGAAGTGGAAGCAATACAATCATCCTCAATAATATTGGACACATCATATTTATCTTGAAGCTTTGTCCATAATTCATGAGCGCTCCCAAAAGGCATGATTGAAGAAGTAACTACATTGCTCACAACAATGGAAAACACATGAGAAATAAGAGCATCGAGACAAGAGTTTTTCTCCTCCTCAAGAGATAAATTTTGAGGATCCTTAGGAGAAGAAAAACCCATGTCAAGAAATCGCTCCATGTCCGGGGACATCCGACGCAAAATATTAAGCACATAAATTTTCCATAGATCATAATTTGTGCCATCAAATATAAACAAGTTATTGTGCGCTAATCCCCTAACCGACATCTTTACTCTCAAGGCGGTGAAGCCTAAGAATGAGAGACCTTGCTCTGATACCAATTGAAAGGACACGGATGTCGCCTAGAGGGGGGGTGAATAGGCGGTTTAAAACTTTTACGAGATGGGCTTAACAAATGCGGAATAAAACTAGCGTTTACTTTGTCAAGCCCAAAGCCTATATACTATGGTTCACCTATGTCCACCAACAACTTATTCTAAGCAATACAAGCAACTATGTGATAGAAAGACATACAAACTTATGCTAAGCAATACAAGCAACTATGTGATAGCAAGATATATAAACTTATGCTAAGCAATACAAGCAACTATGTGATAGCAAGATATATAACTTCAAGCACGATGGCTATCACAAGGTAAGGTGCATAAGTAAAGAGCTCGGGTATAGAGATAACAAAGGCACGCGGGAGACGATGATTTATCCCGGAGTTCACACTCTTGCGAGTGCTAATCTCCGGTGGAGAGGTGCGGTGGCTTAGTGCTCCCGAACGCCACAAGAGGCTCACCTTGAGGTGTGGTTGCTCGATGCACACCAACGCCACAAAGGCCTCACCCCAAGATGCGGTACTCACACCACACACCGAGCGCCACGAAGGTGCCTCACCTAAATCTCCGGTGACCCTCGCCACAAAGGCCTAGGTCACGGTTCCACTAAGGGATTTTCTTCGAGGCGGAAACCGGGCCTTACACAAAGATTGGGGCACACATCCACAACTTAATTGGAGGCTCCCAACAAATCGCCACAAAGGCGTAGAATCCGTCTAGGGTTCCAAGAACCTAAGAGTAACAACCTTCTTGCTTTCACCACCACGAATCACCGTGGAGAACTCAAACCGATGCACCAAATGCAATGGCAAGAACACCACAAAGATGCTCAAGTCCTTCTCTCTCAAATTCCAACAAAGCTACAAAAGCTATTGGGGGAATAAGAGAGGAAGAACAAAGGAATTCACAAAGAACACCAAGATCAAGATCTAGAGAGTTCCACTCACAAAGAGATGGATATGATTGGTAGATATGTAGATCTAGATCTCCTCTCTCTTTTCCCTCAAATGGGGGCAAGAATCATGGAGGGATTGAGAGATAGTGCAAGCTTCTCTAGTTCAACAATGGAGGAGAGAGAGAGTGAGAGAAGCAACAGCCCAAGGAGGAAGAAGGGGGTATTTATACCCCCAAGAAATCGAGCCGTTGGGCAAAACTAGGGCCGGATAATCCGGCCTAAGTAAGGGCCGGATAATCCGCCCCCCCCCGGATAATCCTGCCTCAGGGACAAAACCTGATAAAAATCCGGCCAAAAGTCCGGCCCCTGTCCAGAGCTGCTTTTCTTCTGGTCCTTAGCCGATTTCGAGGGGGCCGGATATTTCCGAAATATCCGGCCCGGAAAATCCGGCCTGGCAAACTGCAGAAACACCAAAACTAAAACGGGCATAACTTTAGCATCCGGACTCCGATTTTGATGATCTTGGGCTTGTTTTGAAGCTAGGAACAAGATCTACAAGATCATGCAGGAAACCATCATAGTCCAACAATTGAGGATAGAAACAAATGATGAAAGGTTTGACCTATCTAAAAAAGACATAACGGTAAAACCTCCAATCTCGAAAATGCAACAAGTTGCCCGTGCAAAAACCATTCTTGATGAACTAGAGCTTGTCATGAGAATAAGAACAAGCTCTAAATCATCACATAGATAAGATCCAAATAACAACCAAGAAAGATGCTGAATCAAACTCGAAAACGCAACAAGTGATCTATGCGAAATCCGTTTTCGATGAACTAGAACTTGTCATGAGAATAAGCACAAGCTCTAAAACATCACATGGATAAGGTCCAAATAACAACCAAGAAAGATGATGCAAGGATGCAAAGGTTTGAGCTCTCTCCGAACGATACGATCGAGTTACTCACTCGAGAGCCCTCTTGATAGTACGGCAACTAAACTATAAACCAGTCTCCAACTACACTATGAGACCGGTGAGAAAGAAACTCTATCAAGAGCAAACCTTATACTTGCGCATTCCACTTGAGCTCGATGACGACGATCGTGACCTCAACAAGATGGAACGCCTTTCTTGCTTGTGCTTGCTTGACGAAGTCTTGTGGATTTCTCCCCCATAATCCACCATGGGAGAGCTTCTTCTTCGGCGCATCTTCACATAACCATGACCACCATGTGGATTGCTCCCCCATAATCCACCATGGGAGAGCTTCTTCTTCGGCGCATCTTCACATATCCATGATCACCATATGGATGGCAAGACTCAAGCAAAGGATCTCTTCGAGATGGCTCATCTTGAACTTGCACTTCATTTCTCCATGGCAAGCTTCAAGCTTATGAACTCTTCGAGTTGGCTAATCTTGAACTTGCACTTCATTCTTCATTCTTCATCATATTGATGTCTTGAAGTAACTTGAGGGCTCACTTCATCTTCATCTTCAAGACATACTTGACACTTGATATCCTTCATCAATTTCTTCTTATTGCAACCTTGAAGCCAACAAATGGTTCAAGAATTGCCTATGGACAACTCCTACAAATATAACTCAATGCAAACATTAGTCCATAGGGATTGTCATTAATTACCAAAACCACACATGGGGGCTCCATGCACTTTCACCCTCACCATCTCCACCACCACTGTGGCCTGAGAGAGGGGATACCAAGACGAAATCGCCCAGATCCGGTGAGCAGCAAGAGAGCTTTATTGAAGAGGTTGTCGGAGTTCTGCCGCCGCCCGTCTCCGGCTCCGACCACCAGAGCACCACGAGCAGCTGCAGCACCACCGCAGGCAGCAGAGAGCAACTCGAGCTCCACCACCGCCACCTCCCTACGGGCATGACGCCAAGATCCACAAGGGTAAAGCAAAAACTAGGCAAGAACTAAACCTAAATTAGCCCTAGCTACTCCAGCGCTTCACCTCAACCAACTCCGGCCGGATAATCCGGCGGAGCGGCCTTGGATCGGCCCGGTATTAGAGGGGGTACGACTAGGGAACTCTAGCTAGGTGAGAGGAAGAAAGGGGGAGAATGAGCGTTTGTGGTGTTTGATATATTGACTTATTAGTGGGCATTTGATTCTTTAGTTGTCTATCTTTCTTTTCCATTTATAGTTTTGTACAAGCTAGTAAATATTTTGGACCAAGTGTGGATATGGAAGCGAGGAGTCCTCCAGGGGTGTCTGGGAGTGACTAATTATGGTTAACTGGGTCACGCAATATCATCAAATCTCTTATAACTAGCACGATTGCATGAATTAAGCAATAATCATATTGTGCGAAGGCAACTCATGTGTAACTAGGATAATCTCAATTGGAACCTCATTACTAGCATGGATCTTGAAGCAATCAAACGGTCCAGACATTTTGGTCGGTTGCAGCCTCATGTGCACCTAGAAAATTTCAGCTGCAAACCATGTTATAAATCATAGCTATCATGATGCAATTAAAGGGTCTGGTAGTCAACTAAAAATTAATATAATAATTCTCAGTGAATTAGTGTCCATGTCAATTCTCAGTCCCTAATTCCCAGAAACTTTGTGGTTCTTAGCTCTTTCCAACCAATAACCGATGGTGAAATCCAACAGAAATGTAGGTATGAGCGGACAAAAATAGAAATGTCGAAAAATACACAATCTGGTGCGGATCGTAAGAATATCATTGCCTAATAAATAAAACTCACAAGTTCCTTAAAAAAAGATAATGTATCTGATATGTCCAGGCTTGTGATGTAAGCGGTGATCCCGATCTCGGTTAACATATTGAGAATTTTTAGAGAGTACTACTCCAGAGTACATGGAACCTGGTGTATGCTACATTCTTCAAAGTTACAAATACAGAATCAAAGCACAACTCAAGAAACAAACTACAAATTCAGTACCAACAATGATAATAGATCCACATGTCAATTCAGCTTAGCTACTATTCGCACATGATCTTTTTTCTCTTATAACCTATGTTTTCAGTTTAGATCTGATGTTGTTCTAACATGGGAAATACCTGATACGTCGGTATTCTAAACATTCACAGTCTCTAAAAGTGGGTACCAAATATCAGGCGCCCCATAAGCTCCGGTATTAGCAGAGCAGATATGTTCTCATGCACTCATTAGCATTTGCCAATTTCGTTGTGTTGATTAGAAACGAAATATGTTTCGTCCGATGGTTTCACATGGAAGACCTCTAATAATAATGAAAAACTACAAACTCTGCACTTGACTCCGTGGTTACTTAATTTCAGTATTCTAAAATCGCATCTTACAAAATGAAATCCACTACATCTGCACGTCGTTGAGATCTTGGCTCAACGCCCCATCTGTCATTTTCACATATCGCTAGCCAACAACTAATCACTCCATGCTTCACAACTGTGTTCAATGAAGAGGAAACAAGGACTATCATCAACTGACAGGAAAGCCAAGAAATTTGTTGATCAGTGCGACAACCGGCTTCGCTTCTCCTGGCGTGTAAGGTTGGAGCACATTCAGATCCATCGCCTCGATGGTCTCCAGCAGCGTCTGTGGATGGGCACAGAAAAGGTGATTCCTCTCAGCCAGTTCATCTGCTAGCTCGCTCTGGTGATTGTCCATCAGATCTTCATTCACAACAACGATGAGAGGTTTGCCCAGTCGCAGCGTCTCAAATATGCTTCCAGAACCTGTCAGCAATAAGTTAACTGAACAATTGCTTGGAGTGCATTTTCTGAAAGTGGAGGTCGCTAAAATGCAACAGCCGACAGCATATTATTTCCACAATCCTCTTACTCTGAAGTGTAGCAAGTTTCATTCCAAGGGACTACACAACTGTAACAAGTATAAGCCCTGATTCCATGATCACTACTCGAAAATGACTAATGGCAATTCAGTAGGCACCCATTTCCAGCTGCCATAATATTCACAGGAAACATACAGTTCACTACAACGACCACCCAGTAAAGGACATATCTTGAAATGCTAGTCTGTGGCACTTATTCATTCTTGTCACAAAAGCAGTTTGAGGTTGAAACTATATATCCATAAGAGATTTCTACAGGTTTAAGGGTTGCGAAAATATCAGTGCATAAGAGGTTGCTTAGGGCATACAATTTCATCCAGAGAATATTATTAGAACAACCAATATATATATACGCCAAGCATTCACCATAAAAAATTAATCTGCTTCAACTATTTTCTTTTTCTCAACAAAAAATCCATTATTGAGATTTGATCATCACCTGCATGACTGATGACCAAGGATGCTTCTCTTATGTAGTCAGCAATACTTGGTGAAAAAGTGAAATGCTCAACTTGAAGATCTGAATTTCCTGAAGCCTGTATTCCAGAAGAATAAATGAAAATCATGCTTCATACATACAGTTCGCACCAAAATGTCAATCCATAGACCACATATAACCAACATGGGCCTGGAAACACCAACTAGATAAATTTAATTAATTATTAATGTTAATAGCAGTAGAGCACAATCAAGTTGCTCCGAGCACGAAGGTTATCAGTTACTGAAGAGTAAATTTATTTGTTGTCCCAACACAAATGTATGAAAGTATTTAATCTAGAGACCAGTTGTTCTAGTTGAAAAGAATCAGCCTATTGAAGATTCAGGGAAACAAGCACTTCTGTGGAGTTTGCAATGCCATTGTATAGTTACAACAACATTGGCTGTTAGAACCAAGAGCTTTGGTTGTAACATGCCTATGTTATGAATGTTTTAGCTGCCAAACAGTAGAAAAGTTCAGATAATTAGGAGATTAAGCAAAACAGCTAGGACCACCTCTCTTCAGATGCCACAATTTGTCACAGAAACATCTTCATGCAATATCTTTCCACAGGTAATGAACAATCTACTATCTAGATGTCAAATCAGCAGTTATAGGTGTTAGTTCATCAGATACCATGCCCATTTCAGGATTGACAAGCACCATCAAAAACCCATTGCCCTTCAGAGAAGGGATTGCGAAACATCATCAGTGTTTCCCCTCATGGATTGCGATTTTGATAACAAATACTGCATTGACTAAAAGGTGCAGTTTGCTAAACAAAACCACACCAAGAAAATTGGCTGCAATATGGAGAGAAATGTTACCTCTGTTGGCATGTATGTTCCTCGGCCCATTTGAATCACAAGGTGAGTGTAACCTTTCTGCAGCAGTGCTTGTTTGACCTCCTCAGAATCCACCACCTTGACAAGAGCATCGAAACATGTAGTCCCTACTGTGACAAACACCACTCGCTTTTCTCCACCTCCCATTTCTTCTGAAGGCTAAGAGCTCTGTAAATAGAATATATTAGCATTTCCTCACGCTGTGTTTGAATGCATAGAATTTCCGAATTGAAATGAAATGGAATACAAAAGCTAAGACAGAAAGGAAATGGCCACCAATTCTAATTCTATTGTTTGGGTGTGCATGATATTTGCTATTGGAATCAAAGGGTGGGGCACCCAATTCCAATTTCTGCTTGGATGTACAAACCGTGGAATTGGATATTTTGTTGAGTTTAGACAATATGAACTTATGTACAACAATGAAAAACAGTATGCATATAGTAGAATGTTTATATATTACTTTTCACACATAATAGCATTAAAATATTCAAAATAAGGTGGCAACACACGTGACACAAAATAGCAACAACAACAATTACAACATGGATACTAACTGTGCCTCGTAAAAATAGCACAAAATGGAAAATAATTCCAACCCACTATTTTAGGCTCGCTCGTAGACTGTTGAAATAATTTGGTATAGTACAAACAAAAATAGAGTGCAGAAATAAAATGGTAACACTAAGGCAGCAGTGTACACTCAGGGAATTGAGCAGCTCATGAAGGCACCACTACCCCTGATCATCTGAAGATGGTCTCAATGTACAACTCTGGTTCGGCCGTTCCCTTTCTAAGGCATAGAGCCACGGTGGATCCTCTTCTCCTTCATTGGATGCATAGAGCTCGTTCTTTCTTGGAAATTTGGAATGTCTCCAATTCTCCTGCTCGTCATGCCACACTTGTTCGAGGGATGAGTTGTTGTATCCCACAAGCTCCTCCACGAGGTCAGCTGCACCATATGCTTGCACTGGTTCTTTCTATGTATGAACTCCAACTACGTTTTCCAAATTAACTGACATTAAGGGCTAGTCCACAACTGAATGAAGATCAGTGCGATCAAGGTGAGCATGGAGCCGGCGAGATCCTGGGCTCAGGCGAGCTCGACGAGAAAAAACTGGTTGTACAGCGCGACCAGCCCGAGGTTGTAGTCCCCGCCACCCAGTCGGCCGCCGCCGCCGTTCTTGTCCTCCCCGCGATCTGAGGTTAGGACCGGACGGGGAGGGGGGCGGCCAGGGGGACGAGGTACAAGGGCGGGCGGGAGGGCGTGGAGGAGGGTTGCCAGGGAGGAGAGGCGCCATGGAAGGTAGGGTGGGGAGGGAGGCCTTACCTGAGCCGCCGCCGGGGTCCTCTCTGCGCGTGTGGTCGCTGGCCTCGGAAGGTCTCGCGAGCGAGGAGGTCGGCGGGCGGAGGGCGAGGTCGGGGAGGAGGGCAGAGGGCGCCGGCGATCTACTCGTCAAGGGACCGTCGCTCGCCAGTTGGCCTGGTCGCGCGCTTGGGGAGAAATAGCCAGCCCTGGCGAGAATGTGCAGAGGAGAGCAGGCGAGCCGTACGAGCAGAGGAGATTGAGGGCTCCTTTGATTTAAAGGATAGAAAAAGCATAGCAATAGAAAAGTTATAGAAATATTACGATTTTCAAATTCTAGTAGCCTGGCGAGAAGCGAGAGAAGCGCTCCCGCCCAACGCGACGGCGGCTGCCTGAACGGCAGCGGCGTGCAGGTAAGGCTAAGGTAGGTTTTCTCGGCGGTCATGGTGAGCCCCTTCTCCGCGGGCTCGGGCAGCAGGCGTGCTAGCGGCGGCGGAGGCCAGCGCTGGCAGCCAGTTAGTCCGGGATCTGCGGCGTCGGGAAGCTGCAGCCTTCACCCGGTGGTCTCTGGGTTGGGGCTGTCGCCGGCGTCCGTCTCCTCTCGCTCGGTGTCCCCAGGGCAGCAGAGGCAGGGCGAGGGGGATGTGGCGGCGGTGGCGATGGCGGATCTGGCGGCCGGCGCCGAGGGCGGTCAGATCTGGCAGGAGGTTGGGCCTTCGCTGAAGACGCTCTGGCGGCGGCGCAAGGCCGCGCAACGGGAGGCTAAGAGGCGTGCTACCGCAGCGGCGGCTGCGGGGCGCTCGGTTTCGCCGGACTGGCAAGGTCGCTGCTTTAAGTGCGGCCGCCCGGGACACAAGAAGTGGGAGTGCACGTTTGACATGCTCTGCTTGCGCTGCAGCCAAGCGGGGCACCCGGCGGCGGAATGCAAGAGGCCTAGAAGCCCGAGTCATGAGGAGGAGGAGCTCCGGCGTGAGGCGCTAGCTAAGCTGGCGCGGCGAACAAGTTTGGGCAGGGAGGAAGCTGACCTCAGGCAGGAGGCGCTAGCAAGGCTGGCGCCTTGCGAGCCTGAGGTGAACCTTCTGTCCACACCTCCGGGGCTGGGGCGGCGTGACATCCGCTCCCTTGCTGAGTGCTCCACGGCGGGTGATCTGGGGGAGGACGATTCTGCGCAGTTGTGTGTGGTACGTCGCTCGCCGGTGATTCAAGAACTGGAGAGGCGCCTCCGCTTCGCCATGGTTGCGTCTGTTGGTGGGGGAAGGCCCGTGGTGTCCTGCGCGTTTGTCCTTGAGGCTCTGGTGACTCAATTGGGGATCCCAAGGAACGGATTCTCCGTTCATTCGTTCCGGCCGGAGGATTTTCTGATTGTGTTTGCGACGGCGGAGTTTCGAGACCGAGCGGCGGCGAGGTCGGCGGTGCTGCATCGAAGCGTACAACTGATACTCAGGAAGTGGACGAGGCAGGCTCAGGCGGTGCTGGAGACTTGGCGGTCCAAGGTGCACCTGGTGATTGAGGGTATTCCACCCCATGCTTGGGACAAGGAGGTGGTGCAGGAGCTCCTGGGAACTTCTTGCGCCATTGATGAAGTGGCGTCGGAAACGGCGTCTCGTGCGAACCTGTCTGCGTTCAAGGTTGCTGCCTGGACGGCGGACCTGGAAGGGATACCGCCAGCCAGGGTGTTGGCGATACCGGAGCCTTGGGAGTCCGGGGATGATACGCCTTCCCCGGCGAGAGAAAACTCAGGTGACTCTAGGTGCTCGACGCCAGTGTCTAGGATTACGAACAAGAAGTTGCTCCGGTACAAGGTTCTCATTCACATTGATAGTGTGGAGGAAGATGAAGAGAGGGAGGATTTTGAGCTACGAGATGAGACCGCTGTCGCCGATCGCCGACCAAAACCTTCCGAGCCCGTCGGGTGGCCGGGGTGGCTCCCGGGGTGATGGTGGTCGTGTGCACCGGAGGCTTCCTTGGACGCCCGGAGTGCCGTACCGGCGCGGCGGAGGCCATTACCGATACGTCTCCGACGTATCGATAATTTCTTATGTTCCATGCCACATTATTGATGATATCTACATGTTTTATGCATACTTTATGTCATTATTATGCGTTTTCCGGAACTAACCTATTGACGAGATGCCGAAGTGCCGCTCCTCGTTTTCTCGCTGTTTTTGGTTCCGAAATCGTAGTAAGGAAATATTCTCGGAATCGGACGAAATCAACGCCCGTGGTCCTATTTTTCCACGAAGCTTCCAGAAGTCCGAAGGGGAAACGAAGTGGGGCCACGAGGTGGGGACACAGTAGGGCGGCGCGGCCCAAGCCCTGGCCGCGCCGGCCTAGTGTGTGGCCCCACCAGGACCCCTCCGAGGCTGCCCTTCCGCCTACTTAAGGTCTCCGTCGCGAAAACCCTATAACGTTCGACGAAACCAGAGAAAACCTTCCAGAGCCGCCGCCATCGCGAAGCCAAGATCTGGGGGACAGGAGTCTCTGTTCCGGGACGGGGAAGTGCCCCCGGAAGGCTTCTCCATCAACACCACCACCATCTTCATCAACGCTGCTGTCTCCCATGAGGAGGGAGTAGTTCTCCATCGAGGCCCGGGGCTGTACCGGTAGCTATGTGGTTCATCTCTCTCCTATGTGCTTCAATACAATAATCTCATGAGCTGCCTTACATGATTGAGATTCATATGATGATGCTTGTAATCTAGATGTCATTATGCTAGTCAAGTGGGTTTTACTTATGTGATCTCCGGAGACTCCTTGTCCCACGTGTGTAAAGGTGACAGTGTGTGCACCGTGTGGGTCTCTTAGGCTATATTTCACAGTAATACTTATTCGTTGTTATGAATGGCATAGTGAAGTGCTTATTTATATCTCTTTATGATTGCAATGTGTTTTGTATCACAATTTATCCGTGTGCTACTCTAGTGATGTTATTAAAGTAGTTTATTCCTCCCGCACGGTGTAATGGTGACAAGTGTGTGCATCGTGTAGTACTTGGCGTAAGCTATGATTGTGATCTATTGTAGATTATGAAGTTAACTATTGCTATGATAGTATTGATGTGATCTATTCCTCCTTTCGTAGTGTGAAGGTGACAGTGTGCATGCTATGTTAGTACTTGGTTTGGTTATGTTGATCTCGTTATGCACTCTAAGGTTATTTAAATATGAACATTGAATATTGTGGAGCTTGTTAACTCCGGCATTGAGGGTTCGTGTAATCCTACACAGCTTAGTGGTGTTCATCATCCAACAAGAGGGTGTAGAGTCTAGCATCTATTTATTTATTCTCGTTATGTGATCAATGTTGAGAGTGTCCACTAGTGAAAGTATGATCCCTAGTCCTTATTCCTAAATATCGCTATCGCCGTTTGTTTACCGTTTTACCGCATCTTTACTTCCCGCAATATTACTACCATCATCCGCACGCCAACAAGCACTTTTCTCGGCACCGTTACTACCGCTCATATTCATTCATACCACTTGTATTTCACTATCTCTTCGCCGAACTAGTGCACCTATTAGGTGTGTTGGGGACACAAGAGACTTCTTGCTTTGTGGTTGCAGTGGTTGCATGAGAGGGATATCTTTGACCTCTTCCTCCCCGAGTTCGATAAACCTTGGGTGATCCACTTAAGGGAAACTTGCCGCTGTTCTACAAACCTCTCGCTCTTGGAGGCCCAACACCGTCTACAAGAATAGAAGCACCCGTAGACATCAAGCTATTTTCTCGGCACCGTTGCCGGGGAGGAAAGGTAAAAGGCTCTCATACTCCGGTCCCGTGTAACTAAGTATTTTTCTCGTTGCCGTTGTGTGTGTGCTCGAAGCTATTTCCTTTAGATCCCGCAATTGCATCTTTTTGTTTCTTGTTTACACTAGTTTGGCATAATGGACAACAATGAGCTTCTTATTCTATTTCCTGATTTAAGACATGGATGGTTTGATGCGAAAATTAAAAAACCTATGGAACATATTAGTATGAACGCTTTGAACACCATTGTTGCTAATGATATGGAAAATTCTAAGCTTGGGGAAGCTGGTTTTCATGATCTTTTTAGTCCCCCATGCATTGAAGAGAAAATTTTCTTTGATGATACTTTGCCTCCCATATATGATGATTATAATGATAGTGGTCTTTTGGTGCCGCCTACTATGGAGGAATTTTTTTATTATGATTATACTATGCCTCCTACACTTGATGAGAATAATAATAATGATAGCTACTTTGTTGAATTTGCTCCCACTACAACTAATAAAATTGATTATGCTTATGTGGAGAGTAATGATACTTTTATGCATGTGGATAAGAATGCTTTATGTGATAGTTACATTGTTGAATTTGTTCATGATGCCACTGAAAGTTATTATGAGAGAGGAAAATATGGTTGTAGAAGTTTTCATGTTACTAAAACACCTCTCTATATGCTGAAATTTTTGAAGTTACACTTGTTTTATCTTTTTATGCTTGTTGCATCATGCTTCATGAATTTGTTTATTTACAAGATTCCTATGCATAGGAAGCATGTTAGACTTAAATTTGTTTTGAATTTGCTTCTTGATGCTCTCTTTTGCTTCAACTACTATTTCTTGCGAGTGCATCATTAAAACTGCAGAGCCCATCTTAATGGCTATAAAGAAAGAACTTCTTGGGAGATAACCCATGTGTTTATTTTGTTACGAATATTTTTATTTTGTATTTGTGTCTTGGAAGTTGTTACTACTGTAGAAACCTCTCCTTATCTTAATTTTATTGCATTGTTGTGCCAAGTAAAGTCTTTGATAGTAAGGTTCATACTAGATTTGGATTATCGCGTAGAAACAGATTTCTTGCTGTCACGAATTTCGACCTGCCTCTCTCGTAGGTAGCTCAGAAAAATCTGCCAATTTACGTGAGTGATCCTCGGATATGTACGCAACTTTCATTCAATTTGAGCATTTTCATTTGAGCAAGTCTGGTGCCTCAATAAAATTCGTCTTTACGGACTCGTTCTGTTTTGACAGATTCTCGCCTTTTATTCGCATTGCCTCTTTTGTTATGTGGGATGGATTCCTTTGTTCCATTGACTTCCAAGTAGCTTTGGGCAATGTCCAGAAGTGTTAAAAATGATTGTGTCACCTCTGAACATGTGAATTTTTATTATGCACTAACCCTCTAATGAGTTTGTTTCGAGTTTGGTGTGGAGGAAGTTTTCAAGGATCAAGAGAGGGAGATGATACAATATGATCAAGGAGAGTGAAAGCTCTAAGCTTGGGGATGCCCCGGTGGTTCAACCCTGCATATTTTAAGAAGACTCAAGCGTCTAAGCTTGGGGATGCCCAAGGCATCCCCTTCTTCATCGACAACATTATCAGGTTCCTCCCCTGAAACTATATTTTTATTCCATCACATCTTATGTACTTTACTTGGAGCGTCTATGTGCTTTTATTTTTTTGTTTTTGTTTGAATAAATGCTTGTGTGAGAGAGAGACACGCTCCGCTGGTTCGTATGAACACATGTGTTCTTAGCTTTTAATGTTCATGGCGAAGGTTGAAACCGCTTCGTTCATTGTTATATGGTTGGAAACGGAAAATGCTACATGTAGTAATTGGTAAAATGTCTTGGATAATGTGATACTTGGCAATTGTTGCGCTCATGTTTAAGCTCTTGCATCATATACTTTGCACCTATTAATGAAGAAATACATAGAGCTTGCTAAAATTTGGTTTGCATAATTGATCTCTCTAAAGTCTAGATAATTTCTAGTATTGAGTTTGAACAACAAGGAAGACGGTGTAGAGTCTTATAATGTTTACAATATGTCTTTTATGTGAGTTTTGCTGCACCGGTTCATCCTTGTGTTTGTTTCAAATAAACCTTGCTAGCCTAAACCTTGTATCGAGAGGGAATACTTCTCATGCATCCAAAATCCTTGAGCCAACTGTAGGATAACGTTGCATAGAAAACAAAAAATTTCCTACCGCGAACACGCAATCCAAGCCAAGATGCAATCTAGAAGACGGTAGCAACGAGGGGGTATCGAGTCTCACCCTTGAAGAGATTCCAAAGCCTACAAGATGAGGCTCTTGTTGCTGCGGTAGACGTTCACTTGCCTCTTGCAAAAGCGCGTAGAAGATCTTGATCACGATCGGTTCCGGCGCCACGAACGGGCAAGCACCTCCGTACTTGGTCACACGTTCGGTTGTTGATGAAGACGACGTCCACCTCCCGTTCCGGCCGGGCAGCGGAAGTAGTAGCTCCTCTTGAATCCGACAGCACGACGGCGTGGTGTCGGTGGCGGTGGAGAATCTCGGCGGAGCTTCGCTAAAGCTACGCGGAAGATATGGAGGAGAGGGGGCGGCTAGGGTTTTGGAGGGGGTGGCTGGCCACTTCAAGGGGGGCGGCCAGCTTGTGGTCTTGGGGTGGCCGGCCCCCTCCCTTGGCCCCTCATTATATAGGTGGATCCCCAAGAGTTGGTCTCCAAGTCTTCGAATAAGACCCGAACCAAAACCTTCCATAAGGAGGGGAAACCTAGCCAAGCTAGGACTCCCACCAAAGGTGGGAGTTCCACCTCCCATATGGGGGGGTGGCCGGCCCCCTAAGGGGGAGTCCACTTGGGACTCCTCCCCCACTAGGGTTGGCCGGCCATGTGGACTCCACCTTCCTTGGTGGTTTCTTCCGGACTTTTCTAGAACCTTCTAGAACCTTCCATAGAACCTTCCGCGACATTTTAATTCACATAAAATGACATCCTATATATGAATCTTATTCTCCGGACCATTACGGAACTCCTCGTGATGTCCGGAGAATGAGTCATATATAGGATAAATCATTGTCAGTAAAATAATCTTAGTATGAAGGTTCTAGGAGATTCTAAAGTGTCACGTAACCGGCCAGCCTGAGTGGGGAGGAGTCCCAGTGGACTTTCCACAGGGCCGGCCACCCCCCATATGGTGGAACTCGGTGGGAGTCTACAGCAGTAGTGAGGTGCGTCAGACTTGAACCAGATCCACTAGTAATGAGGAGACGGAAGAATACAACA
>NC_061514.1:169505569-169523800 GCF_022539505.1 Lolium rigidum
TCTTGCGCCATTGATGAAGTGGCGTCGGAAACGGCGTCTCGTGCGAACCTGTCTGCGTTCAAGGTTTCTGCCTGGACGGCGGATCTAGAAGGAATACCGCCAGCCAGGGTGTTGGCGGTACCGGAGCCTTGGGAGGCTGGGGATGATACTCCTTCTCCGGCGAGAGAAAACTCGGGCGACTCTAGGTGCTCGACGCCAGTGTCTAGGATTACGAACAAGAAGTTGCTCCGGTACAAGGTTCTCATTCACATTGATAGTGTGGAGGAAGATGAAGAGAGGGAGGATTTTGAGCTACAGATGAGACCGCTGTCGCCGATCAGCGACCAAAACCTTCTGAGCCCGTCGGGTGGCTGGGGTGGCTCCCGGGGTGATGGTGGTCGTGTGCACCGGAGGCTTCCTTGGACGCCTGGAGTGCCAGACCGGCGCGGCGGAGGCCATTACTGATACGTCTCCGACGTATCGATAATTTCTTATGTTCCATGCCACATTATTGATGATATCTACATGTTTTATGCATACTTTATGTCATTATTATGCGTTTTCCGGAACTAACCTATTGACGAGATGCCGAAGTGCCGGTTCTCGTTTTCTGCTGTTTTTGGTTCCGTAAATCGTAGTAAGGAAATATTCTCGGAATCGGACGAAATCAACGCCCGGGGTCCTATTTTTCCACGAAGCTTCCGGAAGTCCGAAGGGGAAACGAAGTGGGGCCACGAGGTGGGGACACGGTAGGGCGGCGCGGCCCAAGCCCCGGCCGCGCCGGCCTAGTGTGTGGCCCCACCGGGACCCCTCCGAGGCTGCCCTTCCGCCTACTTAAGGTCTCCGTCGCGAAAACCCTATAACGTTCGACGAAACCGGAGAAAACCTTCCGAGCCGCCGCCATCGCGAAGCCAAGATCCGGGGACAGGAGTCTCGTTCCGCGGACGGGGAAGTGCCCCGGAAGGCTTCTCCATCAACACCACCACCATCTTCATCAACGCTGCTTGTCTCCCATGAGGAGGGAGTAGTTCTCCATCGAGGCTCGGGGCTGTACCGGTAGCTATGTGGTTCATCTCTCTCCTATGTGCTTCAATACAATAATCTCATGAGCTGCCTTACATGATTGAGATTCATATGATGATGCTTGTAATCTAGATGTCATTATGCTAGTCAAGTGGGTTTTACTTATGTGATCTCCGGAGACTCCTTGTCCCACGTGTGTAAAGGTGACAGTGTGTGCACCGTGTGGGTCTCTTAGGCTATATTTCACAGAATACTTATTCGTTGTTATGAATGGCATAGTGAAGTGCTTATTTATATCTCTTTATGATTGCAATGTGTTTTGTATCACAATTTATCTGTGTGCTACTCTAGTGATGTTATTAAAGTAGTTTATTCCTCCTGCACGGTGTAATGGTGACAGTGTGTGCATCGTGTAGTACTTGGCGTAAGCTATGATTGTGATCTATTGTAGATTATGAAGTTAACTATTGCTATGATAGTATTGATGTGATCTATTCCTCCTTTCGTAGTGTGAAGGTGACAGTGTGCATGCTATGTTAGTACTTGGTTTGGTTATGTTGATCCGTTATGCACTCTAAGGTTATTTAAATATGAACATTGAATATTGTGGAGCTTGTTAACTCCGGCATTGAGGGTTCGTGTAATCCTACACGATTAGTGGTGTTCATCATCCAACAAGAGGGTGTAGAGTCTAGCATCTATTTATTTATTCTGTTATGTGATCAATGTTGAGAGTGTCCACTAGTGAAAGTATGATCCCTAGTCCTTATTCCTAAATATCGCTATCGTCTGTTTGTTTACTTGTTTTACTGCATCTTTACTTCCTGCAATATTACTACCATCATCCGCACGCCGGCAAGCACTTTTACGGCACTCGTTACTACTTGCTCATATTCATTCATACCACTTGTATTTCACTATCTCTTCGCCGAACTAGTGCACCTATTAGGTGTGTTGGGGACACAAGAGACTTCTTGCTTTGTGGTTGCGGGGTTGCATGAGAGGGATATCTTTGACCTCTTCCTCCCCGAGTTCGATAAACCTTGGGTGATCCACTTAAGGGAAACTTGCTGCTGTTCTACAAACCTCTGCTCTTGGAGGCCCAACACTGTCTACAAGAATAGAAGCACCCGTAGACATCAAGCTATTTTCTGGCACCGTTGCCGGGGAGGAAAGGTAAAAGGCTCTCATACTCCGGTCCCAGGTAACTAAGTATTTTTCTGTTGCCGTTGTGTGTGTGCTCGAAGCTATTTCCTTTAGATCCTGCAATTGCATCTTTTTGTTTCTTGTTTACACTAGTTTGGCATAATGGACAACAATGAGCTTCTTATTCTATTTCCTGATTTAAGACATGGATGGTTTGATGCGAAAATTAAAAAACCTATGGAACATATTAGTATGAACGCTTTGAACACCATTGTTGCTAATGATATGGAAAATTCTAAGCTTGGGGAAGCTGGTTTTCATGATCTTTTTAGTCCCCCATGCATTGAAGAGAAAATTTTCTTTGATGATACTTTGCCTCCCATATATGATGATTATAATGATAGTGGTCTTTTGGTGCCGCCTACTATGGAGGAATTTTTTTATTATGATTATACTATGCCTCCTACACTTGATGAGAATAATAATAATGATAGCTACTTTGTTGAATTTGCTCCCACTACAACTAATAAAATTGATTATGCTTATGTGGAGAGTAATGATACTTTTATGCATGTGGATAAGAATGCTTTATGTGATAGTTACATTGTTGAATTTGTTCATGATGCCACTGAAAGTTATTATGAGAGAGGAAAATATGGTTGTAGAAGTTTTCATGTTACTAAAACACCTCTCTATATGCTGAAATTTTTGAAGTTACACTTGTTTTATCTTTTTATGCTTGTTGCATCATGCTTCATGAATTTGTTTATTTACAAGATTCCTATGCATAGGAAGCATGTTAGACTTAAATTTGTTTTGAATTTGCTTCTTGATGCTCTCTTTTGCTTCAACTACTATTTCTTGCGAGTGCATCATTAAAACTGCTGAGCCCATCTTAATGGCTATAAAGAAAGAACTTCTTGGGAGATAACCCATGTGTTTATTTTGTTACAGTACTTTTATTTTGTATTTGTGTCTTGGAAGTTGTTACTACTGTAGAAACCTCTCCTTATCTTAATTTTATTGCATTGTTGTGCCAAGTAAAGTCTTTGATAGTAAGGTTCATACTAGATTTGGATTACTGCGCAGAAACAGATTTCTTGCTGTCACGAATTTCGACCTGCCTCTCTGTAGGTAGCTCAGAAAAATCTGCCAATTTACGTGAGTGATCCTCAGATATGTACGCAACTTTCATTCAATTTGAGCATTTTCATTTGAGCAAGTCTGGTGCCTCAATAAAATTCGTCTTTACGGACTGTTCTGTTTTGACAGATTCTGCCTTTTATTCGCATTGCCTCTTTTGTTATGTGGGATGGATTCCTTTGTTCCATTGACTTCCAGTAGCTTTGGGCAATGTCCAGAAGTGTTAAAAATGATTGTGTCACCTCTGAACATGTGAATTTTTATTATGCACTAACCCTCTAATGAGTTTGTTTCGAGTTTGGTGTGGAGGAAGTTTTCAAGGATCAAGAGAGGGAGATGATACAATATGATCAAGGAGAGTGAAAGCTCTAAGCTTGGGGATGCCCCGGTGGTTCAACCCTGCATATTTTAAGAAGACTCAAGCGTCTAAGCTTGGGGATGCCCAAGGCATCCCCTTCTTCATCGACAACATTATCAGGTTCCTCCCCTGAAACTATATTTTTATTCCATCACATCTTATGTACTTTACTTGGAGCGTCTATGTGCTTTTATTTTTTTGTTTTTGTTTGAATAAATGCTTGTGTGAGAGAGAGACACGCTCCGCTGGTTCGTATGAACACATGTGTTCTTAGCTTTTAATGTTCATGGCGAAGGTTGAAACTGCTTCGTTCATTGTTATATGGTTGGAAACGGAAAATGCTACATGTAGTAATTGGTAAAATGTCTTGGATAATGTGATACTTGGCAATTGTTGCGCTCATGTTTAAGCTCTTGCATCATATACTTTGCACCTATTAATGAAGAAATACATAGAGCTTGCTAAAATTTGGTTTGCATAATTGATCTCTCTAAAGTCTAGATAATTTCTAGTATTGAGTTTGAACAACAAGGAAGACGGTGTAGAGTCTTATAATGTTTACAATATGTCTTTTATGTGAGTTTTGCTGCACCGGTTCATCCTTGTGTTTGTTTCAAATAAACCTTGCTAGCCTAAACCTTGTATCGAGAGGAATACTTCTCATGCATCCAAAATCCTTGAGCCAACTGTAGGATAACGTTGCATAGAAAACAAAAAATTTCCTACCGCGAACACGCAATCCAAGCCAAGATGCAATCTAGAAGACGGTAGCAACGAGGGGGTATCGAGTCTCACCCTTGAAGAGATTCCAAAGCCTACAAGATGAGGCTCTTGTTGCTGCGGTAGACGTTCACTTGCCTCTTGCAAAAGCGCGTAGAAGATCTTGATCACGATCGGTTCCGGCGCCACGAACGGGCAGCACCTCCGTACTTGGTCACACGTTCGGTTGTTGATGAAGACGACGTCCACCTCCCGTTCCAGCGGGCAGCGGAAGTAGTAGCTCCTCTTGAATCCGACAGCACGACGGCGTGGTGTCGGTGGCGGTGGAGAACTTCGGCGGAGCTTCGCTAAAGCTACGCGGAAGATATGGAGGAGAGGGGGCGGCTAGGGTTTTGGAGGGGGTGGCTGGCCACTTCAAGGGGGGCGGCCAGCTTGTGGTCTTGGGGTGGCCGGCCCCCTCCCTTGGCCCCTCATTATATAGGTGGATCCCCAAGAGTTGGTCTCCAAGTCTTCGAATAAGACCCGAACCAAAAACCTTCCATAAGGAGGGAAACCTAGCCAAGCTAGGACTCCCACCAAAGGTGGGAGTTCCACCTCCCATATGGGGGGGTGGCCGGCCCCCTAAGGGGGAGTCCACTTGGGACTCCTCCCCCACTAGGGTTGGCCGGCCATGTGGACTCCACCTTCCTTGGTGGTTTCTTCCGGACTTTTCTAGAACCTTCTAGAACCTTCCATAGAACCTTCCGCGACATTTTAATTCACATAAAATGACATCCTATATATGAATCTTATTCTCCGGACCATTACGGAACTCCTCGTGATGTCCGGGATCTCATCCGGGACTCCGAACAAATATTCGAACTCCATTCCATATTCAAGTACTACCATTTCAACATCCAACTTTAAGTGTGTCACCCTACGGTTCGTGAACTATGCGGACATGGTTGAGTGCTCACTCCGACCAATAACCAATAGCGGGATCTGGAGATCCATAATGACTCCCACATATTCAACGATGACTTTAGTGATCGAATGAACCATTCACATACAATACCAATTCCCTTTGTCACGCGATATTTTACTTGTCCGAGGTTTGATCGTCGGTATCACTCCATACCTTGTTCAACTGACAAGTACTCTTTACTCGTACCGTGGTATGTGGTCTCTTATGAACTTATTCATATGCTTGCAAGACATTAGATGACATTCCACCGAGAGGGCCCAGAGTATATCTATCCGTCATCGGGATGGACAAATCCCACTGTTGATCCATATGCCTCAACTCATACTTTCCAGATACTTAATCTCACCGTTATAGCCACCCATTTACGCAGTGGTGTTTGATGTAATCAAAGTACCTTTCCGGTATAAGTGATTTATATGATCTCATGGTCATAAGGACTAGGTAACTATGTATCGAAAGCTTATAGCAAATAACTTAATGACGAGATCTTATGTTACGCTTAATTTGGGTGTATCCATTACATCATTCATACAATGATATAACCTTGTTATTAATAACATCCAATGTTCATGATTATGAAACTAATCATCCATTAATCAACAAGCTAGTTAAGAGGCATACTAGGGACTCTTTGTTGTTTACATATCACACATGTATCAATGTTTCGGTTAATACAATTATAGCATGGTATATAAACATTTATCATAAACATAAAGATATATAATAACCACTTTTATTATTGCCTCTTGGGCATATCTCCAACGAGTCTCCCACTTGCACTAGAGTCAATAATCTAGATTACATTGTAAGGAACCTAACACCCATGGCATTCTAGTGTTGGTCATGCTTTGCCCTAGGGAGAGCTTTAGTCAACGGATCTGCTACATTCGGATCGGTGTGTACTTTGCAAATCTTTACTTCTCCATCTTCGATGTACTCGCGAATCGAGTGGTAACGCAGCTTGATATGCTTCAGCCTCTTGTGTGACCTTGGTTCTTGTGCATTGGCGATGGCACCCATGTTGTCACGAGTATATGACTAGTGGGTCCAATGCACTAGGAACCACACCGAGCTCTACAATGAACCTCTTCATCCATACCGCTTCGATGAAGCCTCCGAAGCCGCTATGTACTCCGATTCCGTTGAAGACTTCGCCACCGTGCACTCGCTTCGAGCTTGCCCGACTTACTCGCAACACCATTCAATATAAACACGTACCCGGATCGTGACTTAGAGTCATCAGGATCAGTGTTCCAACTTGCATCGGTGTAACTTGTTACAACGAGCTCTTGGTCACCTCCATAACAAAGAAACATATCCTTAGTTCTTTTTAAGTATTTCAGGATATTCTTGACCGCTGTCCAGTGCTCCATTCCTGGATCACTTTGATATCTGCTAGTCAAACTAACAGCATGCGCTATATCCGGTCTTGTACATAGCATGGCATACATAATAGAGCCTCATCGCCGAAGCATAGGGGATCTGACTCATCCTTTCTCTTTCTTCTGCCGTAGCCGGTCATTGAGTCTTACTCAAGACCTTGCACTGGTAACATAGGTAAAAACCCTTTCTTACTTTCGTCCATTCTAAACTTCTTTAGAATCTTGTCCGAGTATGTACTCGTGATAGCCCTATTAGGCGTCTTGATCTATCTCTATAAATCTTGATGCCTAATATATACGATGCTTCACCAAGGTCTTTCATTGAAAAACTCGTTATTCAAATAACCTTTTACATCTGCTTAATAGTTCTATATCATTCCCAATCAATAATATGTCATCTACATATAATATCAGGAATGCTACAGAGCTCCCACTCACTTTCTTGTAAATACAGGCCTCTCCATGACACTGTATAAACCCGAAGTCTTTGATCACCTTATCAAAGCGTCGGTTTCAACTTCTTGATGCTTGCTTCAGTCCATAGATTGAACGCTGAAGTTTGCATACTTTGTCAGCATTTTTAGGATCGACAAAACCTTTGGGTTGTACCATATACAACTCTTCCTCAATGTCTCCATTAAGGAACGCCGTTTTGACATCCATCTGCCAAATCTCATAATCGAAAAATGCAGCTATTGCTAACAAAATCCTCACAGATTTTAGCTTCGCTATGGGTGAGAAAGTCTCATCGTAGTCAACTCCTTGAATTTGTCGAAAACCCTTTGCGACAAGTCGAGCTTTATAGACAGTAATATTACCATCAGCATCTGTTTTTCTCTTGAAGATCCATTTATTCTCGACAGCCTTTCGGCGATCAGGTAAGTGATACGTCTCCGACGTATCAATAATTTCTTATGTTCTATGCCATATTATTGATGATACCTACATGTTTTATGCACACTTTATGTCATGTTCGTGCATTTTCTGGAACTAACCTATTAACAAGATGCCGAAGTGCCAGTTCCTGTTTTCTGCTGTTTTTGGTTTCAGAAATCCTAGTAACGAAATATTCTCGGAATTGGACGAAATCAAGACCCAGGTCCCTATTTTCCCGGAGCCTTCCAGAACACCCGAGAGCCGCCAGAGGGAAGCCCTAGGGGCCCCACACCACACCCTGGCGCGGCCAGAGGGGGGCCGCGCCGCCCTATGGTGTGGGCCCCCCAGCCCCCTCCGAGGCTGCCCTTCCGCCTATTTAAAGCCTCCGTCGAGAAAACCCCGATACGAAGAACCACGATACGGAAAACCTTCCCGAGCCGCCGCCATCGCGAAGCCAAGATCCGGGGGACAGGAGTCTCTGTTCCGGCACCCTGCCGGAGCAGGGAAGTGCCCCCGGAAGGCTTCTCCATCGACACCGCTGCCATCTCCACCGACATCTTCATCACCGCTGCTGCTCCCATGAGGAGGGAGTAGTTCTCCATCGAGGCTCGGGGCTGTACCGGTAGCTATGTGGTTCATCTCTCTCCTATGTGCTTCAATACAATAATCCCATGAGCTGCCTTACATGATAGAGATTCATATGATGATGCTTGTAATCTAGATGTCATTATGCTAGTCAAGTGAATTTTACTCATGTGATCTCCGGAGACTCCTTGTCCCACGTGTGTAAAGGTGACAGTGTGTGCACCGTGTGGGTCTCTTAGGCTATATTTCACAGAATACTTATTCACCGTTATGAATGGCATAGTGAAGTGCTTATTTATATCTCTTTATGATTGCAATGTATTTTGTATCACAATTTATCTATGTGCTACTCTAGCAATGTTATTAAAGTAGTTTTATTCCTCCCGCACGGTGTAATGGTGACGGTGTGTGCATCCGTGTTAGTACTTGGTGTATGCTATGATTATGATCTCTTGTAGATTATGAAGTTAACTATTGCTATGATAGTATTGATGTGTATTATTCCTCCTACATAGCATGAAGGTGACGAGTGTGCATGCTATGTTAGTACTTGGTTTAGTCGAATTGATCTTTCATGCACTCTAAGGTTATTTAAATATGAACATTGAATTGTGGAGCTTGTTAACTCCGGCATTGAGGGTTCGTGTAATCCTACGCAATGTGTTCATCATCCAACGAGAGTGTAGAGTATGCATTTATCTATTCTGTTATGTGATCAATGTTGAGAGTGTCCACTAGTGAAAGTCTAATCCCTAGGCCTTGTTCCTAAATATCGCTATCGCTGCTTGTTTCTTGTTTTACTGCGTTACTACTACTCTGCGTTACTACTTGCTTGTTTACTCGTCCCGAGCAAAGCACTTTTCCGGTGCCATTGCTACTCGCTCATATATATTCATACCACCTGTATTTCACTATCTCTTCGCCGAACTAGTACACCTATTAGGTGTGTTGGGGACACAAGAGACTTCTTGCTTTGTGGTTGCGGGGTTGCATGAGAGGGATATCTTTGACCTCTTCCTCCCCGAGATCGATAAACCTTGGGTGATCCACTTAAGGGAAACTTGCTGCTGTTCTACAAACCTCTACTCTTGGAGGCCCAACACTCGTCTACAAGAATAGAAGCTCCCGTAGACATCAAGCACTTTTACGGCGCCGTTGCCGGGGAGGAAAGGTAAAAGGCACTCATACTCCGGTCTCGGGTAAAGTACTTTTCACGGCGCCGTTGTGTGTGTGCTCGAAGCTATTTCCTTTAGATCCTGCAATTGCATCTTTTTGTTTCTTGTTTACACTAGTTTGGCATAATGGACAACAATGAGCTTCTTATTCTATTTCCTGATTTAAAACATGGATTGTTTGATGCAAAAATTAAAAAACCTATGAAATCTTATTTGCATGCTTGGTAGTAATATTAGTATGAACGCTTTGAACACCATTGTTGATAATGATATAGAAAGTTCTAAGCTTGAGGAAGCTGGTTTTCATGATCTTTTTAGTCCCCCAAGCATTGAGGAGAAAATTTTCTTTGACGATACTTTGCCTCCTATTTATGATGATTATAATGATAGTGGTCTTTTGGTGCCACCTACTATGGAGAGTAAATTTTGTTGTGATTATACTATGCCTCTTACACTTGATGAGAATAATAATGATAGCTACTTTGTTGAATTTGCTCCCACTACAACTAATAAAATTGATTATGCCTATGTGGAGAGTAATAATTTTATGCATGAGACTCATGATAAGAATGCTTTATGTGATAGTTATATTGTTGAGTTTGCTCATGATGCTACTGAAAGTTATTATGAGAGAGGAAAATATGGTTGTAGAAATTTTCATGTTACTAAAATGCCTCTCTATGTGCTGAAATTTTTGAAGCTACACTTGTTTTATCTTCCTATGCTTGTTACTTTGCTCTTCATGAACTTGTTTATTTACAAGATTCCTATGCATAGGAAGCATGTTAGGCTTAAATGTGTTTTGAATTTGCCTCTTGATGCTCTCTTTTGCTTCACATACTATTTCTTGCGAGTGCATCATTAAAACTGCTGAGTCCATCTTAATGGCTAAAAAGAAAGAACTTCTTGGGAGATAACCCATGTGTTATTTTGCTACAGTACTTTGTTTTATATTTGTGTCTTGAAAGTTGTTTACTACTGTAGCAACCTCTCCTTATCTTAGTTTTGTGTTTTGTTGTGCCAAGTAAAGTCTTTGATAGTAAAGTAAGTACTAGATTTGGATTACTGCGCAGTTCCAGATTTCTTTGCTGTCACGAATCTGAGTCTACCTCCGTGTAGGTAGCTCAGAAAATTAAGCCAATTTACGTGCATGATCCTCAGATATGTACGCAACTTTCATTCAATTTGAGCATTTTCATTTGAGCAAGTCTGGTGGCCTAATAAAATCCATCTTTACGGACTGTTCTGTTTTGACAGATTCTGCCTTTTATTTCGCATTGCCTCTTTTGCTATGTTGGATGAATTTCTTTGATCCATTAATGTCCAGTAGCTTTATGCAATGTCCAGAAGTGTTAAGAATGATTGTGTCACCTCTGAACATGTTAATTTTTATTGTGCACTAACCCTCTAATGAGTTGTTTCGAGTTTGGTGTGGAGGAAGTTTTCAAGGATCAAGAGAGGAGTATGATGCAATATGATCAAGGAGAGTGAAAGCTCTAAGCTTGGGGATGCCCAAGGCATCCCCTTCTTCATCGACAACATTATCGAGGTTCCTCCCCTGAAACTATATTTTTATTCCGTCACATCTTATGCACTTTGCTTGGAGCGTCGGTTTGTTTTTGTTTTTTGTTTTGTTTGAATAAAATGGATCCTAGCATTCACTTTGTGGGAGAGAGACACGCTCCGCTGTAGCATATGGACAAGTATGTCCTTAGGCTCTACTCATAGTATTCATGGCGAAGTTTCTTCTTCGTTAAATTGTTATATGGTTGGAATTGGAAAATACTACATGTAGTAATTCTAAAATGTCTTGGATAATTTGATACTTGGCAATTGTTGTGCTCATGTTTAAGCTCTTGCATCATATGCTTTGCACCCATTAATGAAGAAACACTTAGAGCTTGCTAATTTGGTTTGCATATTTGGTTTCTCTAGAGTCTAGATAACATCTAGTATTGAGTTTTGAACAACAAGGAAGACGGTATAGAGTCTTATAATGTTTACAATATGTCTTTTATGTGAGTTTTGCTATACCGTTCATCCTTGTGTTTGTTTCAAATAACCTTGCTAGCCTAAACCTTGTATCGAGAGGGAATACTTCTCATGCATCCAAATCCTTGAGCCAACCACTATGCCATTTGTGTCCACCATACCTACCTACTACATGGTATTTATCCGCCATTCCAAAGTAAATTGCTTGAGTGCTACCTTTAAAATTCCATCATTCACCTTTGCAATATATAGCTCATGGGACAAATAGCTTAAAAACTATTGTGGTATTGAATATGTACTTATGCACTTTATCTCTTATTAAGTTGCTTGTTGTGCGATAACCATGCTTCTGGGGACGCCATCAACTATTCTTTGTTGAATATCATGTGAGTTGCTATGCATGTCCGTCTTGTCTGAAGTAAGAGAGACCTACCACCTTTATGGTTGGAGCATGCATATTGTTAGAGAAGAACATTGGGCCGCTAACTTAAGCCATGATTCATGGTGGAAGTTTCGAGTTTTGGACATATATCCTCAATCTCATATGAGAATAATAATTGTTGCCACATGCTTATGCATTTAAGAGGAGTCCATTATCTGTTGTCCATGTTGTCCCGGTATGGATGTCTAAGTTGAGAATAATCAAAAGCGAGAAATCCAAAATGCGAGATTTCTCCTTAGACCTTTGTACGAGCGGCATGGAGGTACCCCATTGTGACACTTGGTTAAAACATGTGCATTGTAAAGATCCGGTAGTCCAAGCTAATTAGGACAAGGTGCGGGCACTATTAGTATACTATGCATGAGACTTGCAACTTGTAAGATATAATTTACATAACTCATATGCTTTATTACTACCGTTGACAAAATTGTTTCATGTTTTCAAAATAAAAGCTCTAGCACAAATATAGCAATCGATGCTTTCCTCTTTGAAGGACCATTCTTTTTAACTTTTATGTTGAGTCAGTTCACCTATCTCTCTCCACCTCAAGAAGCAAACACTTGTGTGAAGCTGTGCATTGATTCCTACATACTTGCATATTGTACTTGTTATATTACTCTATGTTGACGATTATCCATGAGATATACATGTTACAAGTTGAAAGCAACCGCTGAAACTTAATCTTCCTTTGTGTTGCTTCAATACCTTTACTTTGATTTATTGCTTTATGAGTTAACTCTTATGCAAGACTTATTGATGCTTGTCTTGAAGTACTATTCATGAAAAGTCTTTGCTTTATGATTCACTTGTTTACTCATGTCATTACCATTGTTTTGATCGCTGCATTCATTACATATGTTTACAAATAGTATGATCAAGGTTATGATGGCATGTCACTTCAGAAATTATCTTTGTTATCGTTTTACCTGCTCGGGACGAGCGAGAACTAAGCTTGGGGATGCTTGATACGTCTCCGACGTATCGATAATTTCTTATGTTCTATGCCATATTATTGATGATACCTACATGTTTTATGCACACTTTATGTCATATTCGTGCATTTTCCGGAACTAACCTATTAACAAGATGCCGAAGTGCCGGTTCTCGTTTTCTCGCTGTTTTTGGTTTCAGAAATCCTAGTAACGAAATATTCTCGGAATTGGACGAAATCAAGACCCGGGTCCCTATTTTTCCCGGAGCCTTCCGGAACACCCGAGAGCCGCCGGAGGGAAGCCACGGGGGCCCCACACCACACCCGGCGCGGCCGGAGGGGGCCGCGCCGCCCTATGGTGTGGGCCCCCGAGCCCCCTCCGAGGCTGCCCTTCCGCCTATTTAAAGCCTCCGTCGAGAAAACCCTGATACGAAGAACCACGATACGGAAAACCTTCCAGAGCCGCCGCCATCGCGAAGCCAAGATCTGGGGGACAGGAGTCTCTGTTCCGGCACCCTGCCGGAGCAGGGAAGTGCCACGGAAGGCTTCTCCATCGACACCGCTGTCATCTCCACCGACATATTCATCACCGCTGCTGCTCCCATGAGGAGGGAGTAGTTCTCCATCGAGGCTCGGGGCTGTACCGGTAGCTATGTGGTTCATCTCTCTCCTATGTGCTTCAATACAATAATCTCATGAGCTGCCTTACATGATAGAGATTCATATGATGATGCTTGTAATCTAGATGTCACTATGCTAGTCAAGTGAATTTTACTCATGTGATCTCCGGAGACTCCTTGTCACACGTGTGTAAAGGTGACAGTGTGTGCACCGTGTGGGTCTCTTAGGCTATATTTCACAGAATACTTATTCACTGTTATGAATGGCATAGTGAAGTGCTTATTTATATCTCTTTATGATTGCAATGTATTTTGTATCACAATTTATCTATGTGCTACTCTAGCAATGTTATTAAAGTAGTTTTATTCCTCCTGCACGGTGTAATGGTGATAGTGTGTGCATCCGTGTTAGTACTTGGTGTATGCTATGATTATGATCTCTTGTAGATTATGAAGTTAACTATTGCTATGATAGTATTGATGTGTATTATTCCTCCTACATAGCATGAAGGTGACAGTGTGCATGCTATGTTAGTACTTGGTTTAGTCGAATTGATCTTTCATGCACTCTAAGGTTATTTAAATATGAACATTGAATTGTGGAGCTTGTTAACTCCGGCATTGAGGATTCGTGTAATCCTACGCAATGTGTTCATCATCCAACGAGAGTGTAGAGTATGCATTTATCTATTCTGTTATGTGATCAATGTTGAGAGTGTCCACTAGTGAAAGTCTAATCCCTAGGCCTTGTTCCTAAATACTGCTATCGCTGCTTGTTTACTGTTTTACTGCGTTACTACTGCTGCGTTACTACTGCTTGTTTACTGTCCTGAGCAAAGCACTTTTCTGGTGCCATTGCTACTGCTCATATATATTCATACCACCTGTATTTCACTATCTCTTCGCCGAACTAGTACACCTATTAGGTGTGTTGGGGACACAAGAGACTTCTTGCTTTGTGGTTGCAGGGTTGCATGAGAGGGATATCTTTGACCTCTTCCTCCCTGAGATCGATAAACCTTGGGTGATCCACTTAAGGGAAACTTGCTACTGTTCTACAAACCTCTGCTCTTGGAGGCCCAACACTGTCTACAAGAATAGAAGCTCCCGTAGACATCAGTAAGTCTACCAAAGTCCATACTTTGTTATCATACATGGATCCCATTTTGGATTTCATGGCTTCTTGCCATTTGTTGGAATCTGGGCTCATCATCGCTTCTTCATACGTCGCAGGGTCCTCATCATTGTTATCCACAATCATGACATTTAGACAAGGATCATACCAATCGGGAGTGGCACGTTCCCTTGTTGATCCGCGAGGTTCGATAGTTTCCTCGTTCGAAGTTTCATGATCATTATCATTAGCTTCCTCTGTTGCCGGTGTAGGCGGTACAGGTACAATTTCCGATCTTGCGCTACTCCGATCAACGAGTATAGATTCGTCAATCTCATCGAGTTCTACTTTTCTTCCGAGTCACTTCTTTAGTGAGAAATTCTTTCTCAAGAAAGGTTCCGTTCTTAGCAACAAAGATTTTTCCTTCGGATCTGTGATAGAAAGTGTACCCTATAGTTTCCTTAGGGTATCCTATGAAGATGCATTTCTCCGCTTTGGGTTCTAGCTTGTCCGGTTGTAACTTTTTTACATAGGCTTCGCAACCCCAAACGTTAAGGAACGACTGACTTAGGTTTCTTATTAAACCATAATTCATACGGTGTCGTTTCTACGGATTTTGATGGTGCTCTATTTAAAGTGAATGCGGCTGTCTCTAATGCATAACTCCAAAATGATAACGGCAAATCGGTAAGAGACATCATAGAACGAACCATATCTAATAGAGTTCGATTACGACGTTCGGACACACCGTTTCGTTGTGGTGTTCCCGGCGGTGTCAATTGTGAAAGTATTCCGCATTTCTTTAAATGCATGCCAAACTCATAACTCAGATATTCACCTCCACGATCAGATCGTAGAAATTTAATCTTCTTGTTTCGTTGATTTTCTACTTCACTTTGGAATTCCTTAAACTTCTCAAAAGTTTCGGATTTATGTTTCATGAAATAGATATACACTACAAGAAAAGTTGCCATGGCCGACGAAGTTGAAGTCGCGCCGTGGTTGCTGGTGTACCATGGCCGACGATTTTGGTCCCTCCGTGGTGCATGTCAAAACTTTTTTTTCTCGTTTTTGAGGCCACCTAGCCCGACGAAAGCGGCCAAAACGTCGCGTATGGTGGCCCGGGACGTGGTGCATCGCGAATTCTCGGGTTCGCCGGCCGAGTCAACGCAAATCCGCACCGCCGAGGGATGTAGGGCCCGGATGGCAGCCTCTCGGCATTGTTTTTTTCTCGATCGCGCCATCTCGTTCAACGTTCTCCGATCGAGCCGTTTACGATGCAGGATCATGGGTCCCGCATGTCATCCTCTATGAACCAAAATTCTTTCTATTCTTGGATTTTTTTGACCCCCTGATTTTTGGCTACTTCCTTTTTCTTTTGATCCCTTGCCGCCTTGGAAACGTTGAGACCGCTGCTGCTAAATGGGACCCGCATGTCATCCTCTATGTGCAATCAACTTTCTTTTCTTGGAGTTTTTTTTGGCACCTCAAATTTGGTCACTTGCCTTTTTCTTTCGATCCCCTGCCGCCTCTCAAACGGTGATACCGCTGCTGCTAACTGGGACCTGCATGTCATCCTCTATGTACTATAAAACTTTCTTTTCTTGAATTATTTTTGGCACCTCATATTTGGTCACTTACCTTTTTCTTTCGATCCCCTGCCGCCTCTCAAACGGTGATACCGCTGCTGCTAAATGGGACCCACATGTCATCCTCTATGTACTATAAAACTTTCTTTTCTTGGAGTTTTTTTGGCACCTCAAATTTGGTCACTTGCCTTTTTCTTTCGATCCCCTGCCGCCTCTCAAACGGTGATACCGCTGTCTGCTAATCGGGACCCGCATGTCATCCTCTATGTACTATAAAACTTTCTTTTCTTGAATTATTTTTGGCACCTCATATTTGGTCACTTACCTTTTTCTTTCGATCTCATGCCACGTTTGAAACGTTGAGGAACCTGCAGGCTCATGGGACCCGCATATCATCCTCTATGTACTATAAAAGTTTATTTTCTTGGTTTTTTTTACCCTCCGATTTTTGGCAATTTCTTTTTTCTTTTGATCCCCTGCCGCCTCTCAAACGGTGATACCGCTGCTTGCTAAATGGGACCCGCATGTCATCCTCTATGTACTATAAAACTTTCTTTTCTTGAATTATTTTTGGCTCCTCATATTTTTTCACTTGCCTTTTTCTTTCGATCCCCTGCCGCCTCTCAAACGGTGATACCGCTGCTGCTAAATGGGACCCGCATGTCATCCTCTATGTACTATAAAACTTTCTTTTCTTGAATTATTTTTGGCTCCTCATATTTTTTCACTTGCCTTTTTCTTTCGATCCCATGCCACGTTTGAAACGTTGAGGAACCTGCAGGCTCATGGGACCCACATGTCATCCTCTATGTACTATAAAAGTTCATTTTCTTGGTTTTTTTTCACCCTCTGATTTTTGGCAATTTCTTTTTTATTTTGATCCCCTGCCGCCTCTCAAATGGTGATACCGCTGCTGCTAAATGGGACCCGCATGTCATCCTCTATGTACTATAAAACTTTCTTTTCTTGAATTATTTTTGGCTCCTCATATTTGGTCACTTGCCTTTTTCTTTCGATCTCATGCCACGTTTGAAACGTTGAGGAACCTGTCGGCTCATGGGACCCGCATGTCATCCTCTATGTGCTATAAATGTTTATTTTCTTTATTTTTTTTCACCCTCCGATTTTTGGCTATTTCCTTTTTCTTTTGATCCCCTGCCGCCTTGGAAACGTTGGGTAAGCTGCTGACTCATGGGACCCGCATGTCATCCTCTATGTACAATCAACTTTCTTTTTCTTTTGATCTCAAGCCGCATTTGAAACGTTGAGACCGCTGCTTCTAAATGGGACCCGCATGTCATCCTCTACGTACAATAAAGTTTCTTTTCTTGGATTATCTTTGGCTCCTGATATTATGTCACTTGCCTTTTTCTTTCGATCTCATGCCGCCTTTGAAACGTTGAGTAAGCTGCTCGGCTCATTGGTCCCGCATGTCATCCTCTACGAACAATAAAAGTTTCCTTTCTTGGAGTTATTTTTTACCCCTAATTTCTGGCTATTTGCCTTTTTCTTTTGATCTCCTGCCCCCTGCGAAACGATGAGGACGTCTGTTGGCGGGTCGGTCCCACATGTCATCCTCTATGAACAATAAAAGTTTCCTTTGATGGATTTATTTTGAACCCCTAATTAATTTCCGGATATTTCCCCTGCCGCCTTGGAATCGTTGAGGATGCTTGCTGCCTCATGGGTCCCGCATGTCATCCTCTCGAACGGTAAATGTTTATTTTCTTGGATTTTGTTGACCAAACGATTTTTAGCTTATTTTTCTTTCGATCACTGCTGGCCTTTAAAACGTTGAGGACGCTGTTGGCTCACGGGTCCCACATGTCAACCTCTATGAACAATAAACGCTGAGGATGCTGCTGCCTCATGGGTCCCGCATGTCATCCTCTCAGAACGAAAATGTTTCTTTTCTTGGATTTTTTACCAACAGATTTTTGGTTTATTTTTTCTTTCCATCCCCTGCCGCCTTTAAAACGTTGACGACGCTGTTGGCTCATGGGTCCCCGATGTCAGCCTCCCCGTACAAGAAACATATGATATCTTGATTATTTTGCAGACAACTTGGTTAGGGAAGTGGATGTACAACCCAGCCACCAAGGTTCAAGTCTCCAGGGACGCGAATTTGGGTTCTTATTATTTAAAAACAAAATCACTGTAGGGGCTTCCCCTACCGTATTCTTTTCAAAAAA
>NC_061514.1:169523900-169585150 GCF_022539505.1 Lolium rigidum
TAAGTTTTTAAGTTAAGTTTTGCGCTAAGAACAAAGTTCTTAACCCGAAACTCGGGAGCTGGCGAGTGCCGGTTTTGCGCTAAGTTTTTAAGTTAAGTTTTGCGCTAAGAACAAAGTTCTTAACCCGAAACTCGGGGACTGGCAGTGCCGGTTTTGCGCTAAGTTTTTAAGTTAAGTTTTGCGCTAAGAACAAAGTTCTTAACCCGAAACTCGGGGATCGGCGGTGCCGGTTTTGCGCTAAGTTTTTAAGTTGAGTTTTGCGCTAAGAACAAAGTTCTTAACCCGAAACTCGGGGACTGACAGTGCCGGTTTTGCGCTAAGTTTTTAAGTTAAGTTTTGCGCTAAGAACAAAGTTCTTAACCCGAAACTCAGGGACTGGTAGTGCCGGTTTTGCGCTAAGTTTTTAAGTTAAGTTTTGCGCTAAGAACAAAGTTCTTAACCCGAAACTCGGGGACTGGCAGTGCCGGTTTTGCGCTAAGTTTTTAAGTTAAGTTTTGCGCTAAGAACAAAGTTCTTAACCCGAAACTCGGGGACTGGCAGTGCCGGTTTTGCGCTAAGTTTTTAAGTTGAGTTTTGCGCTAAGAACAAAGTTCTTAACCCGAAACTCGGGGACTGACAGTGCCGGTTTTGCGCTAAGTTTTTAAGTTAAGTTTTGCGCTAAGAACAAAGTTCTTAACCCGAAACTCGGGGACTGGCAGTGCCGGTTTTGCGCTAAGTTTTTAAGTTGAGTTTTGCGCTAAGAACAAAGTTCTTAACCCGAAACTCGGGGACTGGCAGTGCCGGTTTTGCGCTAAGTTTTTAAGTTAAGTTTTGCGCTAAAAGCTGCGCTCTCACCACAAAACTCGGGGACTGGGAAGATAGACAAGATAGAAACCGGCATGAAACTAAAGAAAAGATAGAACAAATCCGGAAGCAGGGAAACCGGTAGCAATTGAGAAAAGTTAGAAAAACGTACCATCAAGTTGTTCGTGGCATCATACCACGCGCTTGTCGAGCTCTTTCACGGCGCTGCGGAGCCGCATGAAGTGCTCCTCGGACGACCGGTCCCCAACTGGATCAGGTGCCGGCAGCCTGTCCTTGCCCAAGCCGCGGGTCGCCGGAGTCATGTCCGCGGCGTTCCACTTCTGGGCGTAGGGCAGGAGATGCCCCAGGTCCCGGCCTTGGCGTTGAAACTCAGTAATACGGCCAAGAAGACCGGTGGCCTTCGTGGCGGTATCCCTGGCGGCCTTGGAGACATGCAGCACCAGAGGCTGCTGGCCGGCAGGAGGGGCGCTGGAGGCCGTCGCCTTCCCCTTGATAAGCTTGGAGGTCTTGGGCGGCGGCGCGGTAGGAGCGGCCCCGAGAGGCTTGGCCCGAGGAGCACCTGGCGGCGGCATGAGAATGGTTCGTGGAGAAGGGGGAGCGCTGGGCGCGTCACCCGGTTTGGAGCTTTCCGGCGCGGAAGGTTCCGGCGCGGAAGTTGTCATCTTCTCAAGGACGGGAGGAGCCGGAGGCTCCGCCCGCCCGGCAGCTTCTTCTTCTCCGGCGCCGATGTTGCTGGCGCCGGTATCCTGGTTCTCTGGGGGGAAGGAAAGATCCTCCTCCGTGCGGTGATCTGATGATGAAGGGGCCGCACGCCCCGAATTTGTTGTGCCCCCCGAAAGGGAGGCAGAGGTGTTGCCGGCACCAGATGGTGCCGGGCTTGAGCGAGGAGGAGGGGTTGAAGTCCTTGCGGAACCTTCAGAGCCCGATGGCCTTGAGCCAAGCTTGAGCGCAGGGCTGAGAAAAAGAAAGAAAGATGGTTGGAAAAAAGCAACCGGAAAAAGAACTTGGCAAAAAGAGGCAAGCCGGAAAATGAATAACTTACCCGGAAGCAGTTGGCATCGCCTTGCGCCCGTAGCGGCGCACGCCCACTTGCTTCTCCCCCAAGGGCTCAGTCCGGAAGCGCTTGGAGGGAGGGGCCTGGCTGCCACCGGCATCAGATGCTGGCTGTTTGTTCTTTTGGCCCTGGGCCATGAGTTTGTCCACAAACTCAGAGCCCGCCTCGGCGCGCAGGGGCGGCACATGCTCGTGGATCTATGAAGTAAATGTGGCTAAGAAGCAATTCGCAGGAAGGCAATAATGGAAAAGTAAAAGAAACCGGAAAAGAAAATACCTCAAGCATGGTCAGGTCATCTGAGGACCCGGTTGGCTTTGGCGGAGACCGGCCAAGACGCGCAGCCGGAGTCTTGCCCATCTTCAGATCCTTCCAAAAGATGTAGGGATGCGGGTCGAAGGAGTCAAGGGCGCGCTTCCGGCAAGCTCCTCGCCGCTCTGCTTCAATGAGGGGGAAGCGGTCCTTGGCCCGAAACATGAAAAAAGAGGGTTAACAAGAGCAGAAACTTACCGGCAAAAGACAACCGTAATTGCATAATCCCTTACTTCTTGGGTCGGAGGGTTAGTAGTGTCTGAAGGGAAGGAGGCCCCATTCCCGGTTAAATGGCATAGCGAGTTTGGCAAATCTGCTTAGCCTTGAGGACAACGTCTTTCTTGCTAAGGGGATGGCCTGTGATCTTGGTAGGATCGCCAGGGCCATACATCTCGCTCATCCTATGCGCACGGCGCTTCAAAGGAAGCACCCGACGAGAGATGAAGGTGCGGACGATATCGTCAGAGCAGATGTTGGTGTCCTTCATCCGCTGCTTCATGAAGCGTATAATCCGGTTGGTCTCGTTGTGAGACTCCTTCGGATTGTAGCCCCAATTGGCCTTTGTGGGCGGCGCCGGATCAAAAGGAGGCAGATCAATAAGATCCGCGGCGCCGTTGTTCTTCACGTAAAAGAAAGTCCCTTGCCACAACCGGCAAGATTCAAGGCCGGAAAACTTAAAAAAGGGGCTCCCTTGCCGGGAGCCGATTATGCAAGACCCGCATTGCACGGGAGGTTTAGGTTTGGGGATGTCTAAGCCCTGAACGGAATTAATCCGAAGAGCAAAGAAGCGGGCAAAAGTCTCACGAGTGGGACGGATGCCGATATAGGCCTCCATGAAGGTGGCATAGCAAGAAAGGTAGAAGATGGCGTTGCCAGGAAGATGGTGAGGTTGGAGTTTGTAGAAATCTAAAAATTCCCGGAAAAAAGGGGAGGCAGGAAGGCCGAAGCCACGCTCAAAGTGAGCAAGAAAAACAACATATTCGTCGGGCTCGGGGTCCGGTTCAATTTCGTCATCAGGAATCCGGCAAGTGACTCCTGCCGGAATCCTGCGGGACCGGTACAACCAATCGATCTCATATTCAGTGACATTGGAGCCCATCCAGGCTCCGCGGGTGATTGGGGAAGGCTCTGCGCCGGAAGATTGACTAGAGCTACTAGAGGCTTGGCCAGAGCCACTCGCTTCTTGGCTACCGGAAGCTTGGCTAAAGCTACCGGATTCTAGATAGCCACCGGATTCTTGATGGCTACCGGATCCCTGCTGGTTGCCGGAATCGGTCTCCATCGGATCTGGAGCGGTGGATTCACCGGGAGATTGATTACGGTGTCTAACAGAAAGGGAAGAAGAAGATGCGGAGGAAGATTCCTTGTCAGACATTAGATGGGAAGGCGAAAAAACAGAAATCCCACACTTGGACCCCGCGTGAAGATCTACGAGTAAGAAGAAAACCAAAGAAAAAGAGGAAATAAGAACACCGTAGACCCAAGATCTGAAAAGCAAGCAAATAGCGAGCGAAGCAACATTGGTACCAACCTTGAGCGGCGCAGTCGCTGAGGAAGGTGATCGTCGGTGGTGGAGCGGACCTGCGGTCGCCGACGAGCACCGTCGACGGCGAGGCGGAGAAGCTCGCGAAGGAGCGAGAATGCAGCGGGCGCGGTGGAGCTGCTGCTAGAGATTCCCGCACAGCGAGGTCCGGCGGAAGCACGGCGTGAGTTCGCCGGGCGCCGGAGCTGGAGCAAGCGACGGCGGACGGAGAGCGGCGGAAGCACAAAGGCGAGGAGCACTGTGCGCGAAGGATGAGGAATGCGAAGAAGAGGAAGAAGAAGGAGCGAGTTGTGCTTATAAAGGAGAGAGAGGATGGGCTGAAAACCGCTGGGCCGCGGCGGTTCGCCTCGCGGGCCGCGACGGTTCGCGCCACGGGCCGCCACGTGGCAAAGAGGTACACGCGAGAAAAGAGAAGGCCACACGGAGGCGCACACGGGATCCAAAGCGGTTAGTGGGATCCGCAGTGGTGCATTAAATGGGCGCGCGGGAGTCGAAGCGAAGTGACAACTGACACTGCCACGACAGTCACAGTGCGCATGTCACTGACAAGCGCGGGGCCCAAAATATTCTCGACTTCGCCGAGGAAGAAATAAATGCGAATGGTACCGGAGAAAAAAGGTGCCGGAACGTGCCTTGTGAAGAGAGGAAAATAAAGAAGAGTAAAAGGTGCCGGAACCAAGCTTAAGCCTAAGGGATTAAACCGGTATCCTAGAAAACTCGGAAACCTGGCAAAGTCTGTGGGATAGAATCCTCCGGACTGTACCAGCTCGGGGACTAATGTTGGGGGATAACCCCCGGTATGCCAAAGGCATGCCAAACCGGATGGTTTGAGCCGTCAAGATACCGGTTTAATGTTCTTACCGGAAGCAAGGTAGGATCTTAGGACAAGTGAGGCTAAGCCGGTATCCCCAAAGGGGTATGCCGGAGCCCGGTAAGAAGATACCGGAAGGGAGGGCCTGTCGGCAGGACTGGTCAAAGATTCTCTTCAGAGCAAGAAGACAAGGATGAGCTAAGCAAAGTGACTTTAATCAGAGCCCTGGCGCCAAAGAGAGGGGTGACGCTGAAAGAAGCCGGAGAACGTCAGCACTTCTGATTAAAGAGGACTCCGGCGTCATCTATGATCAAAGTAGCTTTGTAAAGTAGCTTTGTAAAGTAGTTTGTCCAGTCAAAGATGCCATTAGGGTTTCTTCCAATGTAAGCCACCCTCTCCCCTATATAAGGAGAGGGGGTACTGCCTCCTACAGGCGCGAGACCACAGAGAGATCAGTGAATAGAACTTGTAACCATGTTGAGATCAATGAAGCTAGCGATCTAGTAAAGAGTTCTTCCTCTTGTCTCTCTTCTTGTTTACCGACCTTTGGTTGTGTTCTTGAGGAAAGCATCCGGAAGTTCTTCCCATCTAATCGCAAACCCTCCCCCGAATCCTCTAGCGTCCATTCGGCCCCAATCTAAGCCATCCTATGGCATCTGTCTGTTCACCACGACGACAAAAATAATGGAACTGATCCTTACCGTCTTTCAATCACTGCATGGTAGTAACTTCGTTACCTAACATTGACTGGGTTTGATTTTTTCCGCAATTTCCGTTAGTACAAATATTGATCATGTCATTACTTCTACTTACCGAAAGTTCATGTTTTGAGGCAATGGATGGATGCCTTATTATACTTTTGCATATCATATAGAAGATCTAGATTTTTTTTGTATCCATTTTGTTTAGGGGTTTCTTATTAGATAGTGCTCAATCATTGCATTCAATATGGGCTAGAGTTAGCTTTTTCATCAACTGTTATCCCGCTAGAGTATGCTCACTTTCACAAATTGTCCATGGTTGATACAGGGACTTGTGTGCGAGGATAGATGATCACATTAAAACATATCACACTAATTATACTTGAAGTGGTTATATTTTACATGCTAGTTGATCGAAAAAAATATCTTGAGCAAACTAAATAGGGATCGTAAGAAACATTGCACGTTTTATCAATGCGGGTAGATAAAATGATGGCGGTTACTATACTAAACCAATGTAAATTTATAGTTACCCTTATTTAACTCCATATATATTTGCAAAATTCTTATTTTGAGAGGTTCTATATAAATGTAAATTGTAAATCTAGATTCAGACTAGCCTTCTAGTAGGTATTTTATAGTAGAAATGTATGATTTGTGGATTATATTTATGGGTTCTCGTAAATTATGATCACATGGATACCATTACACACTATCGGTATTAGGGTTGATATAAAAGGCTTCATAAGCGACGATAGATTCTATCTATCAAGTATCAACACATATGGCTTCAATAATGATTGTATTGGTGAGATTTGCAGTTGAGTTGGTTAACAAGATGCAATGATACATGGATGATAAGTGTCTCTTGTTGTATTGAATTTCGTTGTAGGTTAAGATTGTTCTGAAAACGCAAACATGTGCTACATTATGTACTGGAATAGAAAAATAGTAAACGGGTATCCTCGGGTGTATAGTTGGTACACTCTCTCCAAGTGTGGGCGCTTGGAGCTGCGTGCAGGTTTTTCCCATGAAGCTTGCTCAAGTATGTGCACATATTTTGGAATTCAAATGCAATAGCAGCTTTACAAAGTATATACATTTTTCATCTTTGCCAGCATTATATCCTCTTGGTGAGATCTATGAATTATTTGCGTCAAAAAAGATCTATGAATTATATCCCAATTAATTTATCTATTTTTATACTACATATTTTATGGATTGAAGATAATGGAACTCGAGACAACAAATAATGCTCTTTGTTTTGTATGTTGCCTTCAACAAATGCCCGCGTTACACCATATGTGGTGCTTGAAAGCTAAAGATGATGAATTCCAAAACCATGGAAGGAGCTCAAGCAGATTTTTATCTCAGTGGTAGAACAAAACAAAACAAAAAGTTAACCCTAAAATTGAGTGTATGGCATTTGCTGGAGAAAAGGTGCTTAGACTACCTTCTTGTTAGACACTCCCCTTTGTATGTATAGACCTGCATTCCAAAGGGTCGTGCTATAGAATCCAAATTTTGATGACAAGACTTCATTTTTGGTAACTTCAATTTTCCTTGTACTTTGGGAACTAACTTTGAAAAAAGCTTATCCAACTTTCAGAATTTTTTCGTTTTGTAGAATTTAATTTATGAACTTCTAAATTTTCTAAAAGAAAATTAGAATTTGAAACTTAAGATTTTCAAAGCACTCAGAATATGCAAATTTTAGAACTTTCAAAAAATACAAAAATTAAGAATTGTAACTTCCAAACTATAAACTCTCTACTAGGGGTTAAGACATTCAACTTCTAGATCTGAACTTTTAAATTCTAGACAAAATACCAGTTCTCTACCAATTTTATTAGGACTCCAAGGGCCAAGTGTTGTCACAGGCGGGTTATTTCTCACACAAATAACTCTGGATATAATATCGATCATAGGAATAAGAAATGCTATGTAGTCCTCTTCTTCTTCAAATAACCCGCAAAAGTTCACAACAACAACAACAGTGAAAGAAAAGTAAATAGACAACTAGAAAACAATAAAAAATTGTACTTCTTTAAATAAATAATTCTAGACTTTCAAACCACTAGAAAAGTGAAGTAAACAATGTTTCTTATATGAGCAACTGAACCGGTTCCGTGGGTTCACGTGATCGCTCTCTAGAAAACATGATCACAATAGGTAAGAATCATACGTACGAAAAAAATGATAAATACAAAATGCACATTCATATATGTCCAGTGTTGATGGTATGAATATGGACATCGTGTACAAATAACGAACATATCTTGCATACTCATAAGTCAGCCACTAATATTCCCTCAAGGGCATGGGTTGTTCGCCGGCCGAGTTTAGGTGCAAAGGCATAGTATTTCTTTAAGTACTATTACATGATGCTAAGCTTGGACGGCTACTCGGAGGCTCCTCACCCTTTTTATTCCCAGTGAGGCTTCAGTGAGTCTATTACTGCTAATAACACTACATGTCCATTCCAACTTACTCGCATGCCCTCTCTCCTAGATCGATCAAGCCTAGCATCAAAAATGGGTAATAATATGAATAAATTGTAATCAAGATTGCATCTGAATAAATAATTCATAATATAAAGATCCACCATAGATCAATAATACATAATAATGACCATATATCCATAATCATGTGGTGAACTCATATGGTTCTAAACCACCGATCACACATAGACGGTTTTGATCAAGTACTTGTACAAACTCATAATATGGGGGTGTAATACTCCCTATAAATAATGGAGGCATGGGAGGAGTGGATGTAGGGGTGGAGGTATGATGGAAAGAGATTCCTAAGAGCAGCTCCAGTCGCGTCCCCCAAACCGTCTTCCAAACAACGCCGAATCGAGCGTTTGGAGGACGTCGCTCCCCAGTCGCGTCCCCCAAACAAAATTTTGAATATTTAAAACTTAAGCGAGATTCAATTAAATTCATCCAAACTTGCTATATATTACATAGATTCGAACGAGATTCGACTAAATTTAAAATAAACCTAATCTAGAAGTACTTGCGGCGGCCGGAGGTGTCGTAGTACTGGTGGAAGTTGTACATGTCGTCGGTGATGACCTCCTGCTTGACGCGCTCGTCAGGCTCGTCGACGGGCTCGTCCTTCACCAGGCCGCTTGGTCCTGCCTCACCGTTGTCGGTGAGGTCCACGAGCGGCCTGCCGGTGTCGCGGATGGACATGGAGATCGCCGTGTCGAGGTCGCCCATCCAGGTGTCTTTATCGTTCAGCGATACCAAGCACGCCGCTCGCAACCCTGGGCAGTCCTCAGGGTCGTCGCTGCTAGTGATGAGCCGCTACTGCCGCTCGTACTCTACTAGCAGCGCCGCCTTGGCCGCTTCCTCGTCGTCCTGCTCCTCCTTTACCTCCGGCTTCGGGATGAGGAGGGCGCCACCGCGCCTTTGCTGCTGCCGCTGCCGCCGCGCGTCGGATTGACGGGCGTCGTCGGCTCCTCCTTCACCACGTGCTTGGGGACGGTTAGGAAGCGAAGCGGTACGACAAGGACGGCGTCGATCGGGCCGGTCCTGAGGAGGAAGAGTTGGAGGAGGACGAGTACGTCCTCCTCGGCTGCCATTGCGCTGCGGGAGATGGTGGCAGGGAGGACGGCGCCTCCAACCTTGGAGCGCTGTTGTGGATGCCGTCGATGATGTTCTACAAGGTGCACCCCAGAACAGGAGGCGCCCGTCCCTGTTCCAGCTGTTCGACCCGCTGACAAGGCCGGTGGTGTTGTGCATCTCCATGCCGTACTGCGCCTGGAAGTAGGCGATCTACCAGGAGTCGCTACCGGTGTCCGCCCAGGTCGGATCGGCCCGCTCCTCGGCGTCGAGTGCAGACTGTCGGGCCCTGATGGCGTCCCTCCAGCGATCTGTGCCCGGCGACGGCGGCGGCGGGACGCCTATGCCGTTCACGGCCATCCTCCAGCCGCCGCTGCTTGGCAGGCGCATGTTCGTCGCGACGGGATATCCCGCGCAGTACAACGCCCACGCCTCCTTCACGGTGAGGCTACCGCGGCCGAATGATACGTCTCCAACGTATATATAATTTCTTATGTTCCATGCTAGTTTTATGACAATACCTACATATTTTATTCATACTTTATATCATTTTGATGCATTTTCTGGCACTAACCTATTAACAAGATGCCGAAGCGCCAATTCCTGTTTTCTGCTGTTTTTGGTTTCAGAAATCCTACACAGGAAATATTCTCGGAATTGGACGAAACGAAAGCCCACGATCTTATATTTCACGGAAGGTTCCAGAGCACCGAAGAGGGGCCAGAGGGGAGCCAAGGGGGCCCCACCCCACATGGCGGCGCGGCCAAGGGGGCGTCCCCTATGGTGTGGGTCCCCCAGGACCCCTCCGAGGCTGCCCTTCCGCCTATAAAGCCTCTCCGTCGCGAAAACCCTAAAAAGATAAGCCACGATACGAGAAAAGTTCCAGAGCCGCCGCCATCGCGAAGCCAAGATTCGAGGGACAGAAGTCTCTGTTCCGGCTCGCCGCCGGGACGGGGAATTGCCCCCGGAAGGCATCTCCATCGACACCACCGCCATCTTCATCGCCGCTGCTGTCTCCTATGATGAGGAGGGAGTAGTTCCCCCCGAGGCTAAGGGCTGTACCGGTAGCTATGTGGTTCATCTCTCTCTCCCATGTGATCTTTATGTGATCATGAGCTTTGTATCACTATTACTATGTGCTACTCTAGTGATGTTATTAAAGTAGTCTATTCCTCCTTCATGATGTAATGTGGACAGTGTGTGCATCATGTAGTACTTGGCGTAGGTTATGACACTACATGGAGAAGGCTTATTGCCGGCGCACCTATTTGGGCTACTGCCGGCGCACCAAAGCCCGCCGGTGCGAACGGGCCGGTGATAAGTGGCTAGTGCCGGCGCACCACCTTGTGCACCGGCGGAAGGTCATCTACTGCCGGCGCACCTGCATTGCTTCGCCGGCAAATGCATAGTTCCACTGGCGCACTTGCCGGTGCGCCGGCAGTAGGGCTGCCAGCACTGGCGCGTGCCGTGTGCGCCGGTAGTAGGCATGTAGGTGCGCCGGTAGTATTACTCGAAAATACAATGTTTATAGCTTTTTCCAGCGTATTACAATGTATATTTGCATATTTATATAGCAGTATATAACAGTTCATATTTAGACAGCAGTACATGCAATATGAGAAGCACATAGAGAGCCAAGTTTCATTTCGGTATCAATACACAAATACGCAAGTCTCATTTCGGAATGTTGATTCATACAACACATGTGCATATGCAACACCGAACAACGAAGTTTCAAAAAGTTAGAAGTCTCAGTACATAGTCGTCACAAGTATCGTCATACACCTCGCAATGTAGGTCCTATCCTAAACTACAATCACATAGAACATGACCAACATGGTCATGATGACCATCATCACGAAGGCCATGGTCTTCATCCGGTTCCTCCTCATGTCCCTCACCTCTCCCGCTAGATAATGGGCGTATCTTCCTTCCGCCTCCACCCTAGTGGGGTATCCCTTGTAGCCGTTGCCGCTGAAACGGTGCACCTGTCTCCGACAGTCCTCCCAGTCGTCGTAGACTCTAGGAACCCTCCCCTTGTACACGACATATGCCGTCGGCATCTCCATGCACAAGACAAGTAAAACGTTAGTACCAATGCAATGAACAAGTGCCAACTCAAATAAGAGACAAGTAGTATGAACTAAATAGCATGTGCCTCATACTTTGTTGGTCGAAATAAATAATAACATACATGGATGGGGTCAGCGAGGCTAGGTAGGATGCACAATAGATTGATATTTGTGGCCATCACACCAAGCCTCACTGGCCCCACCCCGGAGTGTACAAGTGACCAAACATTTTAATCATCGGCCAATGCAATTAAGAAGTGCGAACTCAAATAAAAGACAAGTAGTACGAATTAAATAGCGTGCCTCATACTTTGTCGGTCGAAACACATATTAACATCCAGGGATGGAGTCAGTGAGGCTAGGTAGGATGCACAATAGATTGATACTTGTGGCCATCGCACCAAGGCTCACTGGCTCCACCCCCGAGTGTACGAGTGACCGAACATTGTAATCATCGGCGAACTCCAAATACGAGGCAAGTAGGGGTCGAGTAAATGCAAATAATTATTAAGGTATCTACGCCATAATCTTGAAATATATAGCAAAGTAAATGAAACTATAGACACATGTTCACATGCACATCCATCCAACTAAATAAAAGCAACAAGTCGATTCTATGGGAATATGTAGCAATTATTACAATACGGAAGTTCAAGGACATATCGTTCAAGCTTTAGCAATAGTGTTCCCGTCGTAGGATCAGGTTGTACGCCTAGGGGGAATGGACGGCAGCCCTCAAGCGAGTTGAACGGCCTCTCATCACGCGACATCTCCAAGCGGAGTTCTATCTCGTCATTAGGTGGTAGACCGTAGCCGTAGAAGAACTCGCCGGACCTAGTGTTGACATCCTGCGGGATTATCGTGCAAATGAACTGCTGGATGCGACCCCGGTTCTTTCTAATCTCTCTATCGGGGGCATCCGCCATGTTTGCAAACCTGTTTCTGAGATTCTCCGGCAGCAACATGTCATCTGCGTACTTTATGTACTCCCGCATCCGAAGGATGGCGTACCACGCGTCCATCCCATTGTCTTGCGTCGATCGCTCCGAGGCGGGGAAGTTGGTTGTGTGGGTTAAGACCAAGCCTCCTCGGGATTTCCTCTCTACTTTGAGGGGGCTCGCCTTGTTGGCGAAGCCGGTGAGAGCATCATTGAGAAGGGCCCTGATGTGGGTGTAGTCTTTCTTGTGGTCCCTACCCGAGTCGAGATAGACTGCATGCGAGTGTTGCGGGTGCACGGCGATGAGGGTGCAGAACTTGTCTCTGCGGAAAACACACGGATTAACCTTTGGAAATGCAAATGGAGATACAAGATAGAATGGTGATGGGGGACTAGCGAGTGATTACTTACTCGGGGAAGTAAGGGATGAGAATGGCGCCCTTTTTAATGTTCGCCAGCATGAAATCTTCGACCTGCTGGGTGGCAATCGCCCGATCCCCAGCGTTGCAGATGATGCTCTCCCGCATATAGAAGGGGTCCATTATCGCGATGGTCGGCGTCCCCTCCTTAACAATCTGGGAAGACAAGCTAAGAGCAACTAGGCGAACCACACTAAAGTGGAGCGCTTGCATGCGATAGATGCTGAAGATGTCATTGAACCGGATGAAGCACAAGTCCGCGGGGTACTTCTCGACGAAGTTCATGCCAGTTGGCACCTTCGCCACGAAGAGAGGGTAACTAGGATCGTTTGATATGAGAAGTTGCTTCTCCACATGCCTGACAGTCTCATGCAAGCTCCTCATATCCGCGGTGAGTTTGTTGATGACATGCTCCGGCAGCATCGGTTCACCCAAGTGATGCAGAGGTCGGCAATTGTTTGGCAACTTGTCAAGGAGTGGGACCTTGTCCTTGGATTTGGCCGCCGCCTTGTCTTTGGCATCCTTCTTATTTGGCCTCTTCCTCTTCTTGGGTTGTAGTACTGGACCATCCATGTCATCGTGGGGAACAGACAGATGCCATGGGATGGCTTAAGTTGGGGCCGAATGGGCGCAAGAGGATTCGGGGGAGGGTTTTTGATTAGATTGGATGAACTTCCGGATGCTTTCCTCAAGAACTTAGCCAAAGGCAAAGGTAGAAGAAGAAACACATAAGGAAGAACTCTGCTCTAGATCTTTCTCATCATTGATTTCAACAGGATACAAGTTTGTGCATACAAGGTTCTCCCTAGGTCGATCGTATCTCATCCCCTCGCATACGGGTGTGCCCCCTCTCCTTATATAGGGGAGAGGGTGGCTTACGTGAGGAAGAAACCCTAATGGCATCTTTGATTAGACAAACTACTTTACAAAGTTACTTTAATCATAGATGACACCGGGGTCTTCTTTAATCAGGGAGGCTGACGTCCTCCGGCTTCTTTCAGCGTCACCCTCCTCTTTATCGTCACGGCTTCGTTTAAAGCTACTTTGCTTAGCTCATCTTTGTCCTCTAGCTCTGGAGAGAATCTTTGACCAGTCCTGCCAACGTGCTACAGTGCACTTCTTACCGGTAGCCCGGTGTCTTCTTTACCCGGTTCCGGTATACCCCTCTTGGGGATACCGGCTTAGCTTTACTTAGCCAAACTCTTAACTTTGTGCTCCGGTATCAATATTAAACCGGTATCTTGATGGCTCAAACCATCCGGTTTGGCATGCCTTTGGCATACCGGGGGTCATCCCCCCAACATTAGTCCCCGAAGCTGGTATAGTCCGATGGACCTTGTCCAACAGACCATGCCAGATTCCCATAATACAAGGTACCGGTTTAATCTTTCCGGCGGTGAGCTTAGATCTCCCGGCATCTTTGCCGGACTTACCTCTTTCTCTCTTTTCAAGGTGCCTCCGGTATCTTATTCCCCGGCATCTTAGACATTAACTCCCTCCTCGGCGAAGTCGAGAATTTCTCGGGTACAGTGCCTGTCAGTGACATGCACACTGTGTCTGACGCGCCAGTGTCAGGGGTCACTTCCCTTCGGCTTCTGCGCCAGCATTTATGGCGCCACACCGGATCCCGTCTGCCGTTCCGGATCCGTGCGGCCTCCCTGTGGCATGTTAATTTCCGCGCGTGTATTCTCGCGCCACGTGGCGGCCCACGATGCGAACCGCCGCGGCCCAGCAGTTTCTGGCCCGCTATTTCTTCTTCCTATAAAGAGGGAGTGCGGTTCCACTTCATCTCTTTCCCCGCATTCGCATACCTTCCAGTGCTTCGAGCTCCTCGCCTCGCGCAATCTCATCGCCGCCGTTCGCCGCCAGAGCCCTGCTCCCGACGAACTTGCCCGTTGTTCTTGCTGCGCCGAAGATCTTCGCCGCGGAGAAATCCACCAGTGCTTCTTCGCCGCCGCTGCTTCGAGCTTTCTCCGACGGTTCTCGCCCTTCTTCGTCGCCAGCCTCCGTCGGCCTTCACGAGCTTGCCGCCGCTCCGGCGACCTTCTCCTCAAGCGTCTCTGCCGCCCCAGGTTAGCCTCAATGTGCATTTGCTTCTCTTTTCTTCGCTTTCCAGATCTTGGGCCGGTAGAATATTTACTTCCTCTTTTCTTTTGCTTTTCCTCTTACTCGTAGATCCTCGCGCGAGGGTAGTTCTTGGGAAAACTGTTTTTCGGGTAGATCTGATGTCTAGTGAAGAGTCCTTTTCCGAGTCACCCTCCAGTAGCCACCGGAGTGAAGAATCCGACGGTCTCACAGCAGATCTCGCCCGGATGGAAGCCGAATCCGCCAAAGACCAAGAGGCCGGCAGCTCCAGCCAGGCCCCCGGAAAAGATCTTTCCGGTATCACACGCGGAGCCTGGAAAGGTTCCGACGTGACACAACATGAGATCGACTGGCTTTACCGGTCTAGGAGGATACCGGAGGGAGTCTCCTGCCGGCTTCCTGGCAACGAGATCGAACCGGTACTCAAACCCGGTGAGTTTGTAGTTTTCCTCGCTCACTTCGAGCGTGGCTTCGGCCTTCCCGCCTCTGATTTCTTCCGCCAAATTCTTGATTTCTATCAACTCCAGCCTCACCATCTCCCCGGCAATGCCGTTTTTTACCTTTCTTGCTATGCTACATTCATGGAGGCCTACATCGGCATCCGCCCCTCTCGCGAGACTTTCGCTCGCTTCTTCTCTCTCCGGATAAACTCCGTCCAGGGCAAGGTCATTCCTAAGCCCAAACCCCCCGTACAATGCGGGTCTTGCATCATCGGCTCCCGCCAAGGGAGCCCCTTTTTTAAATTCTCCGGCCTTGAGTCCTGCCGGTTATGGCAATCGACTTTCTTCTACGTGAAGAACGACGGCGCCGCGGACCTTATCAACTTGCCGCCCTTCAACCCGGCGCCGCCCAGGAAGGCCAACTGGAGCTTCTTTCCCGGTACGAATCATATCGAGACGAACCGGGTGGTACGCTTCATGGAGAAGTTGATGAAGGAGACCAACATCTGCTCCGATGACATCATTCGCACTTTCATCTCACGCCGGGTGCTTCCTCTTAAGCGCCGGGCTCACAAAATGAGTGAGATGTATGGCCCCGGCGATCCCACCAAGATCACCGGCCTCCCTCTCAGCAAAGGGGACATAGTCCTCAAGGCTAAACAAATCTGTCAAACCGACATGCCGGATGACTGGGAGTGGGGCTTCCAGCCTCTCAGCTCCACCAACCCTCCAACCGACGAAGTAAGAGATTGTGCCACCCGGGCCGTTCTACCGGTAACTTTTACGTTGTGGCTAACTGATTTTTTCCCTTTGTTCTCAGGCCAAGGACCGCTTCCCCCGCATCGAATCGGATCGATGAGGGCCCTGCCGGAAGCGTCCTTTGAACAAGGTCGACCCGGATCCTTTCATCCATTGGATGGACCTGAAGATGGGCCGCGTCCATACGTCGCGCCCCGACAACCTCTCGGCCGAAGCTCCCGGCGGTTCCGGTGACGATCTCACTGTTCTGGAGGTAGCTTTCTATTTCGATCTCTTATGCATTGTCGATATTTTCCCTTTGTAGATGTTCCCTCAGCTGGCCCCAACCCACAGGTTCACGAGCGCGTGGTTCCTCTGCAGGCCGAGGTTGGCCAGGAGTTCCTGGAGAAGCTCGCTCCCCAGGGCAAGAAGAACAAGGCCCCGACACCCGATGCCGGCCCTAGCCAAGCTCCTCCCGCCAAACGCTCCCGGACGGAAGTCATTGGAGGGAAGGAGGTGAGCAAGAGGCGCTACAAGGGGAAGACGATGCCTGTCGCTTCCGGGTAAGTTTTTGTCTTTCTGTTTGCTTTGTTTTTCAAACTTTTTCTTCTTGCTCTGTTTCTGATCTTTTCTCTCTTTCTTGCTCAGCCCTGCGCTTAAGCTCTCCAAGAGCGCCAGCGGCACGAAGCCGGAGACTCCCGCGGGAACCGCCAGGACCCCGACTCCTCCTCCTCACTCAAGCCCGGTACCATCCGGTCACGTACCCCTCTCGCCTCCCCTTTGGGAGGCACCTCAAGTGCGGGGCGCGCGGCCCCTACACCTCCTGATCACCGCGCGGAGGAGGACCTCATCCCCCTCCAGAAAGACAAGATACCGGCGCCAGCAACACCGGCGCCGACGAAGAAGCTGCCGGGCGGGCGGAACCTCTGGTTCCTCTCGCCCCGAAGAAGAAAAAGAAGAAGAACTCGAACTCTTCCCCCTCTAAGCCCGTGCCGGATACTTCCGCACCGGCAAGCTCTACACCACCGCCAGAAGCTCCTATCCTCGAGCCAACTGGGGCCACTCCAACGCCGCCACCCGAGACCCTCAAGATCACGAAGTTCCTCAAGCCGGGGGCTTCCAGGGGAAAGGCTACGGCTGCCGGCACTTCAGCTGCCGACCCGCAGCCTCTGGTGTTGTACGTCAGCCCCGCCGCTGCTGCGGCCGGAGAAAAACCTTCCGGCGTCTTGGGCCGGATCGTTGAGCTGAAGCGTGAAGGCCGCGACCTGGGGCACCTTCTCCCCTATGCTCAGAAGTGGAACGCTACGGATATATCCGCAGCTACACGCGGCCTGGGGAAGGACCGGCTCCCGGCGCCGGACCCCTCTGGCCCTCGGTGCACGGAGGAGCACTTCATGCGGCTACAGCGCACAGTGAAGGAGCTGGATAACGCGTGGCACGATGCCATCAACAATGTGTTGGTAAGTTTTACCAAACTCTTTGCAATTTTTCAATTTCTGCCGGTTTCTTTCTTTCCGGATCTTGTCTATCTCCCCAGTCCCCGAGTTTTGTGTTGAGAGCATAGCTCTTAGCACGGAACTTAAGTAGAGAACTTCAAAAAACTTGCATCGCCAGTCCCCGAGCTTCGGGTTAAGAGCATAGGTCTTAGCGCGAAGCTTAGGTAACAACTCAAAAAACCGGCATAGCTAGTCCCCGAGTTTCGGGTTAAGAGCGCAGGTCTTAGCGCGAAACTCAGGTAAAAACCCAAAAAACCGGCATAGACAGTCCCCGAGTTTCGGGTTAAGAGCGCAGGTCTTAGTGCGAAACTTAGGTAGAAGCAGGGAGAAACCGGCTTCTTTTTTTCTAACAATTTTTCTTGAACAGAGCACGGCCGACGCCCGGAGGCACCTCTTCGAGGAGCTTCTCTGGGAGCACCGGGACCTCGCTGAAGCGCACAGCAAGTGCCAAGGTAAGCTTCTTTTTCTCTCTCTGGCATCTTCTTACCGGAAGGTTTTCTTTCTTAGTACTTACGAATCTTTTTGTACAATAGCTATCCCGGAAGCTTCCATTGAAGCCCTCAAGACCCAGATCGCCGCACTTCAAGGTACCACTCTTTCTTTTCCGGTTAACTTGCTTCTTCTTCATTCCACCAGCTGAAATTTTGTTAACACTTTCTTTCCGGACTCTAGGTGAAAAGGAGCAGATCATCCGGGAGCACCGCAAGGCTCTGGACGCCCAGAAGGTTTACTCCAAGGGGCTGAAGGAACAGGTGATCCAGCTTGGGCTCAAGCATAATGAGGCGATGAAGGCCGCCCAAGCCGCCGTTGAGGCCAAGCTCAACGAAGCCCTGGAGGATGCCAACAACTCCACAGTTGTGTTGCGGGCTGAGCTTGAGGAGGGAGCCAAGCCGCGAAAAGCAGCCGAGGATCAAGCCGCGCGCTTGGAGGGGGAGCAGAAGGAGTATGACCAATTGGTCATGCAAACTGATGCACTTGCCCTAAGTAAGTTGTCTTTCTTCTTTTCCGGTTTTGCTTATAAGCTTATGCTTTCCGGTAACATATTCCTTATCTTTTCTTTCTTTGCCTCGCAGGGCTCTTCCCGGATTCAGCTCTTTGCGCAGAAGAAGGTGGCCGAGCGCCGGATCCAGCAGGAGTACAAGAACGTGGACGCACCGTGGGATCCTTATGATCACCTGGTTGCCCTCTCTGCGCGGGTCTCCCACATGCGTGCGGTGGACCGGAACCTCGCGGATCTGCCCGATGTGCAGATCCACCTCTTCAAGGTGCTCTGGCCTGGGGAGGAGGTGCCGGCGAACCTCACGCTAACTTCTGAGTGCTTGAAGGGTGCCGGCCGGCGAATCCGGGAGTGGAAGTGCTCTGCGGCCCGTGCCGGAGTGGATGCGGCGCTACGCGTCGCCTGCTCCTGGTACAAAGACCTGAACCTGGATGCACTCCTTGGCGTGCGCGAAAACGCTCCAACTGACATGGATCCGGTCCTCACCGCGAAGCGGCAGGATCGGGCCTACCGGATCGCGGAGTACGCCCAGGTCCGCACCTTCATCCCCCCTCCTCCCGACGTCCGCGACTACCTCAGTGACGAAGAGGAAGAAGAGGACGAGGAAGATGAAGATGCCGGTGCCGGTGAGCAGCCTCCGGAAGCTCCAGAAGCTGGTGCTGTGCCTCCCGAAGCTCCTTCTGCCTAAGTATCTGCTGCAATATGTTTGTCTGTTCCTGATGCTTGACAAAACAATGCCCGTTAAATTCTACCCCGGTATGCCGGGGTTTATGATGTAACATAAAACTTAGCTGCTCTTTTGGCTATGGTGTAACAATTTATGCCGGTATGTTATACCGGTAGCTTATTAAGTTGTGTTTGCTCTAATGTCTTAGCATTTTGCTTATCGTTCTGATTTTATCTTGCACTGCAAAGATTCCGAAATTGTTTCCGCATCCAATCCGATGCACACTTGGCTCTTTTGCTTTGGCTCTGCCTACCTTCTCTGGGCGTTTTGGCGTATGAGCACAAAGTTCTTTTACCAAGCAAGAACTTTTTTGAACTTAGAAATAACTCGAAATTTTTGCAAAAAACCGGTACAACCGGGGTTAGTTAAACTTTTCCGGATTGTTCTTTCCCGCTCTCTCTCTTCGCAGTTCATGTGCTTAGTCCCTACCGTTTTATCTTGCTTGCCATGAAGCCGGATTGCGGACAGCAGCAGAGTCGAAGACTCCGGTAGGTTCTAGCACACTACTAAACCGGAAAGAAAAAACGTTCCATAAGCAACCGGTAAACTGAAAAAATAAACATATTACATGCAACTTTAGTGGGGGTAGTCCCCGAGATTCATTCGAGGTCCCGACATCTTTTATTCATAGCAAATAAGGTACAAAAAGGAACTTCTTACACCACAACTTCAAGAGTAGAAAGGACGCAACAGAGCTACGTTCCACGGACGCTTGGTCTCCTCTCCGGACCTGTCCGCCTTTCCTTTTTTTCCATTCCTGCGCATCGTTCAGGTAATAGGCATCATTGTGGAGAGCTTTGCTCACAATGAAGGGTCCTTCCCATGGGGGTGAGAGCTTATGCCGGCCTTCAGTGCGCTGCACTAGGCGTAGGACCAGATCTCCTTCCCGGAACACCCTCGGGTTAACCTTCCGGCTATGATAGCGTCTGAGGTTTTGCTGGTAAATGGCTGTTCTTGCCAACGCCAGCTCTCTTGCTTCTTCTAGCAAGTCCACATCATCTTCTCGGGCCTCTTTTACCTCCTCTTCGGTATAGAGCTGCACCCTTGGTGAGTAATGGAGAATGTCGGTTGGTATGACCGCTTCTGCTCCGTAAACCATAAAGAATGGAGTGTATCCGGTAGACCGGTTTGGAGTTGTTCTTATGCTCCACAACACTGATGGTAGATCATCGAGCCAACACCCCGGTGACTTTTCCACCGCCTCGATGAGCCTTGGTTTGATACCGGAAAGTACCAAAGCATTTGTTCTTTCCACCTGGCCATTGCCTTGTGGGTGTGCCACTGAGCACAAATCCAACCGGATATTGTTATCCTCACAAAATCTTTTAAACTCACCTTGAGCAAAGTTTGTTCCATTGTCAGTGATAATGCTATGTGGGTAGCCATACCGTAAGAGAACATCTTTTAAGAACTTCACCGCTGTGCTCCCATCACACTTTGCAATGGGTTTTACCTCTAGCCATTTGGTGAATTTGTCCACCATAACCAATATGTGGGTCATGTTTCCCCTTGCAGTTTTGAATGGGCCAACCATGTCAAGGCACCAAACAGCAAACGGCCAAGTTAGCGGTATGGTTTTTAAACCGGATGCTGGGGTATGATTTTGCTTGGCGTACCTCTGGCAGCCGTTGCATTTTCTTACCAAATCCTCGGCATTTTCCAAAGCAGTGGGCCAATAGAACCCATGCCGGAACACTTTTGCCACCAGCGCCCTTGACGAAGCGTGGTGCCCACATTCCCCTTGGTGAATCTCCGCAAGCATTTATTTTCCTTCTTCCGGTTCCACACACCTTTGAAGGACACCGGTAACACTTCTCTTGTACACCTCGCCATTGATGATGGTGTATGCTTTGGACCTCCTTTGGATCCTTCTGGACTCACTTTCGTCAACCGGCAAGGTGCCGTTGATCAGGAATTCCTTAATAGGTTTAACCCAAGACGGTGCTTCTCGAACTAGGAACACCGGTACATCTATCTCCATGCTATCCACCAACATCGCTCCCGCCGGTATGGACGCAGCAGTCCCCGAGCTTACCGGAACAGTCCCCGAGTTTGCCGGAACAGTCCACGGGTTACCTTCATCGATATCCATTGGTACAACATGTGACTCCGGTACGAAGATGGATACCGACTCCGGACTTGGTTTGATCGATGGTACTCTTAAGTGCGCCAAGGCTATTCCGGGAGGAATTTCTTGCCTGGATGAGTCCAGCTTGGACAAAGCATCCGCGGCCTCATTTTCCACTCGTGGCACATGGTGAAACTCACAGCCTTCAAAGAAGCCGGCAATCTTTTGCACATGAAACCGGTATGAAGCCATGTTGGCATCTTTTGCGTCCCAATCTCCGGAACACTGTTGTACCACAAGATCTGAATCTCCGTAGCAAATGATCCGGTGTGCACCGATTTCTTTTGCGACTTTAAGCCCATGGATCAAAGCCTCGTACTCAGCGACATTGTTTGATGCCCTGAAGTGCACTTGCAAAACATACCGGAGATGATCTCCCTTGGGTGAGGTAAGCACCACACCGGCACCTAGACCCTCTTTGAGTTTGGATCCGTCAAAGTGCATCTTCCAGTACTCTATTCTTTGATCTGGGGGCTTGTATTGCATTTCCGCCCAATCAACCAAAAAATCAGCCAAAGCTTGTGATTTTATGGCATCTCTTCTTTCGTACACCGGTACATATGGTGATATCTGGATTGCCCATTTTGCAATCCTACCGCTAGCATCTTTGTTGCACATGATATCGGAGATGGGTGCTTCACTCACTACCTTCATGGGGTGCTCTTCAAAGTAGTGCTTAAGCTTTGTGGCGGCCATGAACACGCCATAGGTCATTTTTTGGAAGTGCGGGTAGTTTTGTTTTGAGAGGGAGAGCACCTCGCTCAGGTAGTATACCGGCCTCTAGACGGTTTTTCCTTCCTCTTCTCTTTCTACCACTACCACAACACTTACAACCCGGTTAGTTGCTGCTATGTACAACAACATGGGCTCTCTTTCCAAAGGCGAAGCCAGTATTGGTGCAGTGGCTAGCATCGTTTTTAGCTCTTTAAACGTTGCGTCTGCCTGAGGGGTCCAGACGAACATATCGGATTTTTTCATGAGAGCATAGAGTGGCAAGGCCTTTTCTCCCAACCTTCTTATGAACCGACTTAGCGATGCCAAGCTTCCGGTAAACTTTTGCACGTCCTTAAGATCTCGCGGTATTGTCATTCTTTCGATTGCCCAGATTTTTACCGGATTAACCTCAATGCCCCGGCTTGATACGAGAAAGCCAAGCAGCTTGCCGGCGGGAACGCCGAAGGTGCATTTTGCCGGGTTGAGTTTCATCCGGAATTTTCTTAAGTTGTCAAATGATTGCCGGAGATCGTCGATTAAGGTTTCTTTTGTCTTAGTTTTTACCACGACATCGTCCACATAGACTTGCACATTTTTTCCGATTTGATCAAACAAGCATTTTTGCATACAGCACTGGTACGTTGCACCAGCGTTGCGCAAACCGAAAGGCATAGTGACATAGCAATAAGCCCCGTGCGGGGTAATGAACGCAGTTTTTATTTGATCTTCCTTTTTCAAGGGGATTTGGTGGAAACCGGAATAGGCATCCAGGAAGGACAACAACTCACACCCAGCATTGGAATCAATCACTTGATCGATCCGTGGTAAGGGGAAAGGGTCTTTTGGGCAAGCTTTGTTCAAGTTGGTGTAGTCGATGCACATGCGCCACACCTTTGGAGCTTTTGCTTCGAGGTTCTCTTCTTTCTTCTTCTCGACCAGCACCGGATTGGCTAGCCACTCAGTATGCAGTACTTCCACGATGAAACCGGCTACCAACAACTTTGTCACTTCTTCTCCAATGATTTTCCTCCTATCCTCAGCAAACCGGCGTAAAGGTTGACGCACCGGCTTCGCATCTTTCCGGACATTCAAAGAGTGCTCAGCCAGCTCCCTCGGAACACCTACCAAGTCATCAGTAGACCAGGCAAAGATATTCCGATTCTCACGGAGGAAGCTGACGAGCGCGCTTTCCTATGCCTCACTGAGGCCGGCACCGATACGAACTATACGCTCAGGTAAGCCGGGTCCAGCACGATGTCCTTTGTTTCTTTTGTCGGCTTGAACGCTGGTGCGCCCAAGTTAGCACTCATTGCCGCTAAGCTCAACTGTGAGGACTGAGCCAGCGCAACCGCAGTTTGCATCCTCCTCTTTTCCTCTGCAATCACCAGCGATTCTGCCAGGTTTGATCCGGCGGAAGAAGTTTCCAGCGAAATCTTGTAGTTTCCTACCACAGTTAAGGGTCCACGAGGTGCCGGCATCTTCATCTTGAGATAGGCCGTGTGAGTCGAGGCCATGAAAGCTGCCAATGCCGGTCTCCCCAACAAAGCATGGTAAGGACTATCTAAGTCCACCACCTCAAACTCAAGGTTTTCAACCCGGCAATTGTCACGTCCTCCAAACGACACATCCACCCGGACTTTTCCCACTGGCGCGCAGGACAAGCCCGGAACGATTCCATGGAATGTTGTACGCGTTGGCTGAAGCATGTTTTCTGTGATGCCCAGCGTATGCATGGTGTGCCGGTACATTATGTTTATGCTGCTCCCATTGTCTATCAGCACTTTGCTGAACTTGACTCGAGTCGTTGGCCCTTGCATGATTGAGTCCAGGACAAGAGCATAACCACCCGGATTAGGCATTATCTTGGGGTGATCCTTGAACGACCAGGAGATCTCTTGATCTGACCACATCATGTATTTCGGTATTGCCGGCATCACCGTGTTCACCTCCATGGAACAGCGATGTAGGCTTTGCCTGTCTGTTGCCTCAGTGACGAATACAACATAGCACACATCCGGATCCGCGTAAACGTTCCGGCCTAAAGGTGCCGGTGGAGGCGGTTGGCCATTGCCTTCTCCCACCTGATGGACTTGCTGGTACTGCTGCCTGTTTGGCTGAGGCTGTACCGGTAGAGCATTTGCTCCGGTAAGCGGTGGTGGTGGTGGTAGTTGGTGCTGATGCAGCATATCTTGAGATGGTGGTAGCATTGTGGAACACCCTTGTGCCTGCGCATCTTTTACTGCTCCCTTGAGCATCAAGTACTTGGTCCAAGAACAATCCTTCGTCAAATGATTTGACGGGTGAGCCGGATTCGGTGTGTGCCACCGGCAAGGTTGATCCATGGCGGCTTCCATGGTATATTTTACCGGTTCCTGCCAATTCTTTTTCTGGCCCCAGGGTTTCTTTTCTACCCATTGTTTCTTTGGACCCGCCCATGGCTGCGATCCGGTTCTTTGCCTCTGACTGCCGCTGGCCTCAGAGTTTTCTTGCACAGCAGCAACTTGCTGCGGACCGTACCTTCGATCTGGGAAATCTTCCCTTCTTTTGTTGTTCCGGTTATCCCGGTGTTTCTCTTGGCGCTGCTGAGGCGGGTTTGATTTTTCCGGCTCAGCTTGCACCGCCGGTTGCAATGGGTCTCCCAATGCATAGTTATCCGCCACACGTATCATCTCCGCCAGAGTTACCGGCATGTTCCGTTGTAGCTTTTGCCACAACGGCGAACCTCTTCGGCATCCATTGCAAAACCAAGCTATGGCTTGCGCGTCTATCAACCCTTCATAGGAGTTTCTTGTGGAGTTCCACCGGGCCAGGTAGTCCCGGTCTGTTTCCTGCGGGCGCTGCATGCACAAAGCGAGCTGCTGAGGCCGGTTGGGCCTCCGGTATGTGCTGCTGAAGTTACTCACAAAAGCTTCCTCAAAGTCCAACCAACCGTTTATGCTTCCCGCCGGCAAGTTGTTCAGCCAGAGTCGTGCCGGTCCCACCAGGAATGATGGTACAATTCTAACGGCCCAACGTCGGTTTCCTCCTCCAGCTACGGTTCCTCCGCCACCAACGACGTATACCGCGGTCACGTAATCCGCGAGCTAGTCTTCCAGCTTAGTGGTGCCATCGTATGTTTTTGTGTCACAGGGCAACTGGAAGTTGCGAACTGGTGGTTCCTCTTTCATGATCCTTGGGCCAAAGCATTTTGGACCCGGAGGACCTTCTGCCTCGATCATTTCTGACAGATACACTCTGTCCAGACGGTGCCTCGCATCCCGTTCTGGCAGGTATCTTTCTCCTAGGCGCTCTCCCAATGGGTTCCGGCGTGCTGTGAGTCTTGTTGAATCAGCTTCATCATAACGTTCCGGTACCGCGGCCCTTGCCTGCCGGTACCTTGGGGGAAGTGTTTCCTCCTCCTCGTACGCTGCCCTTGCAGCTCGATAATTTTGCCCGGTTTTATATCTACCGGCATGATTGTTTCCGGCATAGCCTCCTCTGGCGTAGCCTCGGTCTGCCCCTTGGCTTTTTCTACCGACATCGTGTTGCCCGGCTTGTTGTTTTCCGGCAAGAACTGGATCATACACAGTCATCTGCTGCACATTCATTTCTTTTTCTTTTCTTCTGTCCGGATGGGGGGACGATGCCTGCCCATGGGACTTGCTTCCGGCATTCTTTGTTGAACGCTCGGATTTTGAGGCCGCAGCCTTGTTCAGCTTAGCTAGCTGCTCAGCATTCTGCTGCTCGATAGTTTCTAGCAGCTCTCTAACACGCTCTTGCTGTTTTGCCAAAGCATCTCCGGAAAGCGACTCACACAGCTCTACTGCAGCCTTAGCAGCTTTTATGGTTTTATCCGGGCTACTATACTTAGGTTTCTCTACGATGCTTACAGATGCAGAGGTACTCTTGCCGGCTAGAATCTCTTTACGCAAATCCTGATCTAGATTGCGAGCCTTAAGCCGGTTCTCCGGTATCCTAGCAGCATGTGCGCTAACAGAAGCAAAGTCATGGGCAGCGTTGTACTCACGTAGGGTTAGGTTCAGCTCGCGCTGCGCCCGGACGATGTCGGCACCGTTCGCGAGCAGCTTCTGGCGTTGTGCCTCCAGCTCCGCCTGAGCCGCTGCCGGATCGATGTTCTGCGCGATGGGCGTCGCCAGCACGTTCATCGCCGCTTGGAGTGGTGTTTCCGGTGGTGCGGAAGATGTTCCCGCAGCGCCTGTGTCGCGCTCCAGCGGTGGCTTAGCCGCACGGGTCGATGCCGCGCGACCAGCACCTTCATCCGCAGCTTCCTTGCCCGCGCCGATGGTGCCGGTCATCATCACCTCCACGCTACCGGCAGCGCGGCCAGCACAGAGCCACCTTGGCGGATCCGGCGCCACCAGCACCGGCGAGAGGCGCTGGCGCACAGGGACAGTGCCGAAGTAGACGCGGTGGCTGCCGAACTTGATGACGCGTCCGTTCTTGGGGAAGATGCCGCCGTTGGCGAAGCACTCCGTGTTGTCGTTGATGAAGTCCATGGAGTAGAGGCGTTGAACGAGCGCAGACACCGTCCGCTCGCCGGCGACCTCAAGTATGCCCGCCCGAATGTGAACTCCAGGAAGCGCCACTTCATGCCCCACGGTGGGCGCCAACTGTCGTCGTGGGGAACAGACAGATGCCATGGGATGGCTTAAGTTGGGGCCGAATGGGCGCAAGAGGATTCGGGGGAGGGTTTTTGATTAGATTGGATGAACTTCCGGATGCTTTCCTCAAGAACTTAGCCAAAGGCAAAGGTAGAGGAAGAAACACACAAGGAAGAACTCTGCTCTAGATCTTTCTCATCATTGATTTCAACAGGATACAAGTTTGTGCATACAAGGTTCTCCCTAGGTCGATCGTATCTCATCCCCTCGCATACGGGTGTGCCCCCTCTCCTTATATAGGGGAGAGGGTGGCTTACAGGGGAAGAAACCCTAATGGCATCTTTGATTAGACAAACTACTTTACAAAGTTACTTTAATCATAGATGACACCGGCGTCTTCTTTAATCAGGGAGGCTGACTTCCTCCGGCTTCTTTCTGCGTCACCCTCCTCTTTATCGTCATGGCTTCGTTTAAAGCTACTTTGCTTAGCTCATCTTTGTCCTCTAGCTCTGGAGAGAATCTTTGACCAGTCCTACCGACGTGCTACAATGCACTTATTACCGGTAGCCCGGTGTCTTCTTTACCCGGTTCCGGTATACCCCTCTTGGGGATACCGGCTTAGCTTTACTTAGCCAAACTCTTACTTTGTGCTCCGGTATCAATATTAAACCGGTATCTTGATGGCTCAAACCATCCGGTTTGGCATGCCTTTGGCATACCGGGGGTCATCCCCCCAACAATCCATCGCCGTATTGGCCGTAGCACGGAGTGTGTTTGGGCTCAGCATCTTTTTGACGGCGGCGGTGGCGACCTCCTCAGGATTTTCCTCCTCAGCCGTTTCTTGAGAATCGAACAGCTTCTTGGAGCACACATATTTCGAGGCCGGCGCATCCTCATGGACAACTTGTGAAGACGTAGGAATATCCCATTGGAAGTTCTCACGTTCGTATTCCTCGTCCTCTGGTGCCGCTGGCTGTTGTGGTGGGGCGCTGACCTGTGGCGCCACTGGCCGTTGTGGTGGGGCGATGACCACCGGCGCCACTGGCTGTCATGGAGGGACGCTGACCTGTGGCGCCGCAAGGTGCTTGTATTTGCTTGCCGTCGACCCCAAGTAGGTGTTGATCCGAATTAGGGTCTTCGGCCATAGCAGTACCCAACCCTTCAGTGAGGCCAGATTCAACGGGCTATCGTCATCGGCACCATGCGGTTGATTAGGAGGAAACAAATCCTCATAGCCCGGTAACGCCCGATCCACTTCAACCCGGTAAACGTCATCCTCCATATCTCGTGTGTGCCACTTCTTATCCAGGGGCCGAAGGATGGACCCCCTCGTGACGTCTTTGAGTTCGTCGTTTACTCTCATCAGGAAGGTGCATGGCGTTGAGAGCGCCTGCGAGAACATGTGTATGGCGTTAGAGAGAGGGAAAGGATGATGAAACTAATATATTAACTTGATGTACACATTAGTTAATTACCGTGAGGGCGTTGAGCTCGGCTAATGTCGATGGGCCGGCACATGCGGCGGCGGGCGTGCAAGTGACAGAGGGGCTGCTACCCGGCATGGACGGTGAATCCCTGATACGTCCCAAACGTATCTATAATTTCTTATGTTCCATGCTACTTTTATGATGATACTCAGATGTTTTATAAACATTATATGTCATTATTATGCATTTTCCGGCACTAACCTATTGACGAGATGCTGAAGAGCCTGTTTTCTGCTGTTTTTGGTTTCAGAAATCCTACAAAGGAAATATTCTCGGAATTGGACGAAATCAACGCCCAGGGTCCTATTTTTCCACGAAGCTTCCAGAAGACCGAGGGAGAAACGAAGTGGGGCCACGGGGCGCCGCCACACTAGGGCGGCGCAGCCTAGAGGGGGCCCACGCGGCCCTAGCGTGTGGGGCCCCCGTGACTCCTCCGACTCCGCCCTTCCGCCTACTTAAAGCCTTCGTCGCGAATACCCCAGTACCGAGAGCCACGATACGGAAAACCTTCCAGAGACGCCGCCGCCGCCAATCCCATCTCGGGGGATTCAGGAGATCGCCTTCGGCACCCTGCCGGAGAGGGGAATCATCTCCCGGAGGGCTCTTCATCGCCATGATCGCCTCCGGATCGATGTGTGAGTAGTTCACCCCTGGACTATGGGTCCATAGCAGTAGCTAGATGGTTGTCTTCTCCTCATTGTGCCATCATGTTAGATCTTGTGAGCTGCCTATCATGATCAGGATCATCTATTTGTAATCCTACATGTTGTGTTTGTTGGGATCCGATGAATATTGAATACTATGTCAAGTTGATTATCAATCTATCATATATGTTGTTTATGTTCTTGCATGCTCTCCGTTGCTAGTAGAGGCTCTGGCCAAGTTGATACTACCTCTGTTTCAAGGAATAAGGCGCACGCGCATCCCAAGACGAACTTTGACCATAAAATTTGAGCAACAAAATCTTGATTATATTATATGTAATTAGTATCGTTGGATTCGTATTGAAAAGCACTTTTTAATGATATTAATTTCATATAAACAATCTTTATCTATTTGAAGCAATTCTTGGTCAAACAAAAAGCTCGTAAAATGAGGGCGCCTTATTCCTTGAAACGGAGGTAGTACTTGTGACTCCAAGAGGGAGTATTTATGCTCGATAGTGGGTTCATGCCTCCATTGAATCTGGGACAGTGACAGAAAGTTCTAAGGTTGTGGATGTGCTGTTGCCACTAGGGATAAAACATCGATGCTTTGTCTAAGGATATTTGTGTTGATTACATTACGCACCATACTTAATGCAATTGTCTCGTTGTTTGCAACTTAATACTGGAAGGGGTTCGGATGATAACTCTGAAGGTGGACTTTTTAGGCATAGATGCATGCTTGGATAGCGGTCTATGTACTTTGTCGTAATGCCCTGGTTAAATCTCATAGTACTCATCATGATATATGTATGTGCATTGTTATGCCTTCTCTATTTGTCAATTGCCCAACTGTAATTTGTTCACCCAACATCTGTTTATCTTAAGGGAGAGACACCACTAGTGAACTGTGGACCCCGGTCCAATTCTTTACATCTGAAATACAATCTACTGCAATTGTTCTTTACTGTTCTTCGCAAACAATCATCATCTTCCGCACAATACGTTTAATCCTTTGTTTACAGCAAGCTGGTGAGATTGACAACCTCACTGTTACGTTGGGGCAAAGTACTTTGATTGTGTTGTGCAGGTTCCACGTTGGTGCCGGAAGCCCTGGTGTTGCGCCGCACTACACTCCGCCACCAACAACCTTCACGTGCTTCCTTGACTCCTACTGGTTCGATAACCTTGGTTTCTTACTGAGGGAAAACTTGCTGCTGTACGCATGATACGTCTCCGACGTATCGATAATTTCTTATGTTCCATGCCACATTATTGATGATATCTACATGTTATATGCACATTTTATGTCATATTTATGCGTTTTCTGGAACTAACCTATTGACGAGATGCCGAAAGGCCAGTTGCTGTTTTCTGCTGTTTTTGGTTTCAGAAATCCTAGTAACGAAATATATTTTCGGAATTGGACGAAATCAACGCCCAGGTTCCTATTTTGCCCGGAAGCATCCAGAACACACGAGAACCGCCAGAGAGGGGGCACAGGCCCACCAGACCATAGGCCGGCGCGGCCTGGGGGTGGCCCGCGCCCCCCTATGGTGTCGCCACCTCGTTGACCCTCCGACGCCGCCTCTTCGCCTATAAGAAGCCCCTCGACCTAAAACCTCGAGACGGAAAAGCCACGGTACGAGAAACCTTCCAGAGCCGCCACCATCGCGAAGCCAAGATCTGGGGGACAGGAGTCTCTGTTCCGGCACGCCGCCGGGACGGGGAAGTGCCCCCGGAAGGCTCCTCCATCGACACCACCGCCATCTTCATCAACGCTGTTGTCTCCCATGAGGAGGGAGTAGTTCTCCATCGAGGCTCGGGGCTGTACCGGTAGCTATGTGGTTCATCTCTCTCCTATGTGCTTCAATACAATAATCTCATGAGCTGCCTTACATGATTGAGATTCATATGATGATGCTTGTAATCTAGATGTCATTATGCTAGTCAAGTGGGTTTTACTTATGTGATCTCCAGGAGACTCCTTGTCCCACGTGTGTAAAGGTGACGAGTGTGTGCACCGTGTGGGTCTCTTAGGCTATATTTCACAGAATACTTATTCACTGTTATGAATGGCGTAGTGAAGTGCTTATTTATATCTCTTTATGATTGCAATGTGTTTTGTATCACAATTTATCTATGTGCTACTCTAGTGATGTTATTAAAGTAGTTTTATTCCTCCCGCACGGTGTAATGGTGACGAGTGTGTGCATCCGTGTTAGTACTTGGCGTAGGCTATGATTGTGATCTCTTGTAGATTATGAAGTTAACTATTTCTATGATGGTATTGATGTGATCTATTCCTCCTACATAGTGTGAAGGTGACAGGTGTGCATGCTGTGTTAGTACTTGGTTTAGTCGTGTTGATCTTTCATGCACTCTAAGGTTATTTAAATATGAACATTGAATTGTGGAGCTTGTTAACTCCGGCATTGAGGGTTCGTGTAATCCTATGCAATGTGTTCATCATCCAACAAGAGAGTGTAGAGTATGCATTTATCTATTATGTTATGTGATCAATGTTGAGAGTGTCCACTAGTGAAAGTGTAATCCCTAGGCCTTGTTCCTAAATATCTGCTATCGCTGCTTGTTTACTTGTTTCTATCGCGTTACTACTGCTTATTCTATCGTCCCGGGCAAAGCACTTTTCACGGTGCCGTTGCCACTTGCTCATACTTATTTATACCACCTGTATTTCACTATCTCTTCGCCGAACTAGTGCACCTATTAGGTGTGTTGGGGACACAAGAGACCTCTTGCTTTGTGGTTGCGGGGTTGCATGAGAGGGATATCTTTGACCTCTTCCTCCCCGAGTTCGATAAACCTTGGGTGATCCACTTAAGGGAAACTTGCTCGCTGTTCTACAAACCTCTGCTCTTGGAGGCCCAACGCTGTCTACAAGAATAGAAGCTCCCGTAGACATCAAGCTATTTTCACGGCGCCGTTGCCGGGGAGGAAAGGTAAAAGGTACTCACACTCCGGATCTCGGCTACTAAGCTATTTTCGCCGTTGTAAGTACTCGAAGCTATTTCCTTTAGATCCTGCAATTGCATCTTTTTGTTTCTTGTTTACACTAGTTTGGCATAATGGACGACAATGAGCTTCTTATTCTATTTCCTGATTTAAGACATGGATGGTTTGATGCGAAAATTAAAAAACCTATGGAATCATATTTGCATGCTGGTAGTAATATTAGTATGAACGCTTTGAACACCATTGTTGATAATGATATAGAAAGTTCTAAGCTTGGGGAAGCTAGTTTTCATGATCTTTTTAGTCCCCCAAGCATTGAGGAGAATTTTTTCTTTGATGATACTTTGCCTCCTATTTATGATGATTATAATGATAGTGGTCTTTTGGTGCCACCTACTATGGAGAGTAAATTTTATTATGATTATACTATGCCTCCTACACTTGATGAGAATAATAATGATAGCTACTTTGTTGAATTTGCTCCCACTATTACTAATAAAATTGTTATGCTTATGTTGGGAGTAGTACTAATTTTATGCATGAGACTCATGATAAGAATGCTTTATGTGATAGTTATATTGTTGAGTTTGCTCATGATGCTACTGAAAGTTATTATGAGAGAGGAAAATATGGTTGTAGAAATTTTCATGTTACTAAAATGCCTCTCTATGTGCTGAAATTTTTGAAGCTACACTTGTTTTATCTTCCTATGCTTGTTACTTTGCTCTTCATAAACTTGTTTATTTACAAGATTCCTATGCATAGGAAGCATGTTAGGCTTAAATGTGTTTTGAATTTGCCTCTTGATGCTCTCTTTTGCTTCGAATACTATTTCCTGCGAGTGCATCATTAAAACTGCTGAGCCCATCTTAATGGCTATAAAGAAAGAACTTCTTGGGAGATAACCCATGTGTTATTTTGCTACAGTACTTTGTTTTATATTTGTGTCTTGGAAGTTGTTTACTACTGTAGCAACCTCTCCTTATCTTATTTTATTGCATTGTTGTGCCAAGTAAAGTCTTTGATAGAAAGGTTGATACTAGATTTGGATTGCTGCGCAGTAACAGATTTCTTTGCTGTCACGAATTTCGACCTGCCTCCCTGTAGCTAGCTCAGAAAATTAAGCCAATTTACGTGCGTGATCCTCAGATATGTACGCAACTTTCATTCAATTTGGGAATTTTCATTTGAGCAAGTCTGGTGCCTCAATAAAATCCATCTTTACGGACTGTTCTGTTTTGACAGATTCTGCCTTTTATTTCGCATTGCCTCTTTTGCTATGTTGGATGAATTTCTTTGATCCATTAATGTCCGAGTAGCTTTATGCAATGTCCAGAAGTGTTAAGAATGATTGTGTCACCTCTGAACATGTTAATTTTTATTGTCCACTAACCCTCTAATGAGTTGTTTCGAGTTTGGTGTGGAGGAAGTTTTCAAGGGTCAAGAGAGGAGGATGATATACTACGATCAAGAAGAGTGAAAAGTCTAAGCTTGGGGATGCCCCGGTGGTTCATCCCTGCATATTTCAAGAAGACTCAAGCATCTAAGCTTGGGGATGCCCAAGGCATCTCCTTCTTCATCGACAAATTATCAGGTTCCTTCTCTTGAAACTATATTTTTATTCGGTCACATCTTATGTACTTTGCTTGGAGCGTCGGTTTGTTTTTGTTTTTTGTTTTGTTTGAATAAAATGGATCCTAGCATTCACTGTATGGGAGAGAGACACGCTCCTCTGTATCATATGGACAAGTATGTCCTTAGGCTTTACTCATAGTATTCATGGCGAAGTTTCTTCTTCGTTAAATTGTTATATGGTTGGAATTGGAAAATGCTACATGTAGTAATTCTAAAATGTCTTGAATAATTTGATACTTGGCAATTGTTGTGCTCATGTTTAAGCTCTTGCATCATATACTTTGCACCCATTAATGAAGAAACACTTAGAGCTTGCTAATTTGGTTTGCATATTTGGTTTCTCTAGAGTCTAGATAATATCTAGTATTGAGTTTTGAACAACAAGGAAGACGGTGTAGAGTCTTATAATGTTTACAATATGTCTTTTATGTGAGTTTTGCTGCACCGTTCATCCTTGTGTTTGTTTCAAATAACCTTGCTAGCCTAAACCTTGTATCGAGAGGGAATACTTCTCATGCATCCAAAATCCTTGAGCCAACCACTATGCCATTTGTGTCCACCATACCTACCTACTACATGGTATTTCTCCACCATTCCAAAGTAAATTGCTTGAAGTGCTACCTTTAAATTTCTATCCTCTACCTTTACAATATATAGCTCATGGGACAAATAGCTTAAAACTATTGTGGTATTGAATATGTACTTATGCATTTTATTTCTTATAAGTTGCTTGTTGTGCGATAACCATGTTCCTGGGGACGCCATCAACTACTCTTTGTTGAAAATCATGTGAGTTGCTATGCATGTTCGTCTTGTCTGAAGTAAGGGCGATCTACCACCTTAATGGTTGGAGCATGCATATTGTTAGAGAAGAACATTGGGCCGCTAACTAAAGCCATGAATCATGGTGGAAGTTTCAGTTTTGGACATATATCCTCAATCTCATATGAGAACACTAATTGTTGCCACATGCTTATGCATTAAAGAGGAGTCCATTATCTGTTGTCCATGTTGTCCCGGTATGGATGTCTAAGTTGAGAATAATCAAAAGCGAGAAATCCAAAATGCGAGCTTTCTCCTTAGACCTTTGTACGAGCGGCATGGAGGTACCCCTTTGTGACACTTGGTTAAAACATGTGTATTGCGATGATCCGGTAGTCCAAGCTAATTAGGACAAGGTGCGGGCACTATTAGTATACTATGCATGAGGCTTGCAACTTGTAAGATATAATTTACATGATAAATGTGCTTTATTACTACCGTTGACAAAATTGTTTCATGTTTTCAAAATAAAAGCTCTAGCACAAATATAGCAATCGATGCTTTCCTCTTTGAAAGACCTTTCTTTTACTTTTATGTTAAGTCAGTTCACCTATTTCTCTCCACCTCAAGAAGCAAACACTTGTGTGAATTGTGCATTGATTCCTACATACTTGCATATTGCACTTGTTATATTACTCTATGTTGACAATCATCCATGAGATATATATGTTGAAGTTGAAAGCAACCGCTGAAACTTATATCTTCCTTTGTGTTGCTTCAATACCTTTACTAAGAATTTATTGCTTTATGAGTTAACTCTTATGCAAGACTTATTGATGCTTGTCTTTAAGTACTATTCATGAAAAGTCTTTGCTTTATGATTCAGTTGTTTACTCATGTCATTACCATTGTTTTGATCGCTGCATTCATTACATATGTTTACAATAGTATGATCAAGGTTATGATGGCATGTCACTCCAGAAATTATCTTTGTTATCGTTTACCTGCTCGGGACGAGCAGAAACTAAGCTTGGGGATGCTGATACGTCTCCGACGTATCGATAATTTCTTATGTTCCATGCCACATTATTGATGATATCTACATGTTATATGCACATTTTATGTCATATTTATGCGTTTTCGGGAACTAACCTATTGACGAGATGCCGAAAGGCCGCTTGCTTGTTTTCTCGCTGTTTTTGGTTTCGTAAATCCTAGTAACGAAATATTCTCGGAATTGGACGAAATCAACGCCCAGGTTCCTATTTTGCCCGGAAGCATCCAGAACACACGAGAACCGCCAGAGAGGGGGCACAGGCCCACCAGACCATAGGCCGGCGCGGCCTGGGGGTGGCCCGCGCCCCCCTATATATGGTGTCGCCACCTCGTTGACCCTCCGACGCCGCCTCTTCGCCTATAAGAAGCCCCTCGACCTAAAACCTCGAGACGGAAAAGCCACGGTACGAGAAACCTTCCAGAGCCGCCGCCATCGCGAAGCCAAGATCTGGGGGACAGGAGTCTCCGTTCCGGCACGCCGCCGGGACGGGGAAGTGCCCCCGGAAGGCTCCTCCATCGACACCACCGCCATCTTCATCAACGCTGTTGTCTCCCATGAGGAGGGAGTAGTTCTCCATCGAGGCTCGGGGCTGTACCGGTAGCTATGTGGTTCATCTCTCTCCTATGTGCTTCAATACAATAATCTCATGAGCTGCCTTACATGATTGAGATTCATATGATGATGCTTGTAATCTAGATGTCATTATGCTAGTCAAGTGGGTTTTACTTATGTGATCTCCGGAGACTCCTTGTCCCACGTGTGTAAAGGTGACAGGTGTGTGCACCGTGTGGGTCTCTTAGGCTATATTTCACAGAATACTTATTCACCGTTATGAATGGCGTAGTGAAGTGCTTATTTATATCTCTTTATGATTGCAATGTGTTTTGTATCACAATTTATCTATGTGCTACTCTAGTGATGTTATTAAAGTAGTTTTATTCCTCCCGCACGGTGTAATGGTGACAGTGTGTGCATCCGTGTTAGTACTTGGCGTAGGCTATGATTGTGATCTCTTGTAGATTATGAAGTTAACTATTGCTATGATGGTATTGATGTGATCTATTCCTCCTACATAGTGTGAAGGTGACAAGTGTGCATGCTGTGTTAGTACTTGGTTTAGTCGTGTTGATCTTTCATGCACTCTAAGGTTATTTAAATATGAACATTGAATTGTGGAGCTTGTTAACTCCGGCATTGAGGGTTCGTGTAATCCTATGCAATGTGTTCATCATCCAACAAGAGAGTGTAGAGTATGCATTTATCTATTCTGTTATGTGATCAATGTTGAGAGTGTCCACTAGTGAAAGTGTAATCCCTAGGCCTTGTTCCTAAATACCGCTATCGCTGCTTGTTTACTGTTTTACTGCGTTACTACTGCTGCGTTACTACTGCTTGTTTACTGTCCTGGGCAAAGCACTTTTCTGGTGCCGTTGCCACTGCTCATACTTATTTATACCACATGTATTTCACTATCTCTTCGCCGAACTAGTGCACCTATTAGGTGTGTTGGGGACACAAGAGACCTCTTGCTTTGTGGTTGCAGGGTTGCATGAGAGGGATATCTTTGACCTCTTCCTCCCTGAGTTCGATAAACCTTGGGTGATCCACTTAAGGGAAACTTGCTGCTGTTCTACAAACCTCTGCTCTTGGAGGCCCAACACTGTCTACAAGAATAGAAGCTCCCGTAGACATCAACGCATCACACCTTCCTCTTGGGGTTCCCAACGGACGTGTGGTTACACGCTATCAATCCCTAGCACCAGCGACATTGCCGGCGGCCAGAAGAGTCTCCATTATAACATTGTCATTGCCGGCGGACGGCGGCGCCATCGAGTTGCTGCCGTCGAAGCTAACCACTTGCATTTTCGGGGGGGGGGCTTGTTTGCCACCCTCGTACCACGCATGTAGAACGTTGAAATCTGCTTGGATTGAAGCGGCGACTTCAGCTTTGACTTCAGGTACGAGTGTAGCTTTGAGTTGCGGTACCAGTTGCGGTACCAAACCAGCTTGGACTTGGGCTAGGATTGACTCCCTCATTTCCTCCGCCTCCCGCTACTTCCTCTCATTCCGCGCATTTTATCGGCCGCAGACGACAAGCCGTAGTGACCATGCTTGTAGCCTGTACCGGCGCCAGCCACACGGCCTCTATGCGGCCTTCTCGTAGGTGAATGATCATTAACGATGTTTAGCGCCCGTACGAGAGGCTTGTCCCAGGCTACTGTGATGACCCGGCATACCACTGCATGGTGTAGTATGCAAGTCTGATATAACACCAATGAAACACCGTTCCACTCGTATTATATCGCTCAGAGTGGTACAACAGAAACATATGCGGGTCCAAGGCATGTCTATAGAATTACAACACAGACTCTTTACAAAAGATCCACACAACCTCCTACTTTACAATGAGGTAAAACTGCAAATAAACTCCAGAAGAACGACTCGTGATCTAATCTTATCACGGACTCTAATCTATTATATTATTAAAGTACAAGACAAACGATGGTGTAGATTAAACATGACAAATTGAATGGATTAGATTTAATAATTGCCAAAGTACACGTCGTGACTATCCCTACCCACGGGAAAAAATAGGAGATGTACACAGCCAGGCGTATTAAAAAACTGAATAGATATCGTAGACCCAGATATACACGACCAGCCGGATCATTCGTTTAAAAAAAGCTGAACGATATCACGCACCTGCTACCCAGAAAAAAAATACGGAGATATACACGACCAGGCCGGATCGTTTTAAAAAAACTGGATAGATATCCACGCACCCGCACGTACTGTAGAAGATCTATTCAAGGTAACCATACTTCAGATCTTCTGTATAAAATAACCGGCCAATCCTGCAGCTCCCGTCCGCGGCCGCAGGAGGACGAGCAGCACGCACGCGAGGATCGGGAAAATGGCGATGGCCAGGTTGGCCTTCAGGTTCCTCTTCTGCAGTATCCCAGCACACCACACACCTACACCTTTGCTGGTCGGCCTGACATACGGCATCGGTACAGCTAAGTTGCAAGATCAATTCTTCCATAAATTTTCGAGGTTCGGTCACACAACCAGTTGGTCGATGTCGCAAAATCGACTCATCTATGAATTGTCGACGTTCAGACGGCCGCCAGCCGGCAAATTGGAGGCACGGCATGAGCAAGCCCAATACAAGCTCAAGACGGAAGGATGCCAAATAGATATCAAATAAAAAAAGATAAAAGGCACAACAGCAACGCCCATTGATTATTGGGTAATATCTGCAAGCATTACTATGTGTGTGTGGTTAGATGTTAATCCCATCCCTACATGTCCTGACAACTTCTGATGCATAGTTCTGAGGACAACAAGATTCAGACTAAGCAGCAACCTTCGTATGGTTCCAATGACAAATGAAAAGAGCTGATTTATTCTGGAGCAACATGCAAAGCCTCGGTCACTCACGTACAGTTCACTATCGAAACTGAATCTTCTCGCGCACTTCAATGTCCCCTGTGATTTGAAACAAGAGGAAGACAATAATAGCGTCTCGACTAATTAGTAGATGCAACCAGGTACAAGCTCACTTCTATATAGCCTAAATGTAGTGCTTGAAAGATATATAGATGTGGTTTAAATTCGATATCAGATATGACATGCATCTGTGCGATCATTTCGTTGTGAACCATACATATTGTATTGCATAGGCCGATGTGTTGGACTTTTGCTAAACACAGATTAAGAATCAATTTCATTATACAAAAATGAAACTTACGAAAGGGTGGTGGATAAAATAGAAAAGAAGTCTACAAAGCATGGAGACAATCATAAGAGGTCATGCAAGTCATAATCCATCTTTAAGGGGTAGGGTTAGTTCTATGGATGATGTGTGCAAAAACTATTTAAACATAGCAACAGATATATTCAGATACCTATCATCATGCTCTCATTCATGTTCCTATGATTCCAAATAATGTTCCAGCGATGAATGATGATGGATATACTATATTATTAAAGCACAAGTTTAATGTAGTATGTGGCCAGCCATATTGCGCAACCGAAAATGCAACACCCTTGGTGGAACGATACACATCAAGGATCGAGAGAGGACCAAAAGAAAAAAAAATATGACACTCTATTATTTTGCAGCACGCGCACACATGTTAATGATCTCATTAACCTAAGTGTTATGTTCCCACTATTGTAGTTAACGGCAATCTAATACCTTAAGCGTAATACTCTTTTTTAATAAACATGTTGTGATTAGGATGGTTTTTTATAATCCTTATTGAAAGTATATTTGAATTTTAAACAAATGCTAATGGAGCAACAAATAAAATTAAAGAAAAGTCAGATAAGAAATTAATGAACTATGTATATATGACCAATAACAAACAAAATAAGTTATACTGAATAAGATATAGAGAAAATCTAGCCGCGCGAATGCGCGGGTCACCCAGCTAGTTATAGAGTATTTGACTAGCTAAAGAGGTTATGACTAGGTTCTAGCTAAATAGGAGCTAGGTTTAGGAAGCTAGTTCCCTTCTACTACTTAATCTAGGTTTTCTCCATGGTAGTTGTGGTGTTTGACTCTTTCGGCAGGTTCCTGTCCCCTTGAAGTATTTGTATACTCCTCGGTCTTCGAGTTGCACGGTAGATCCTCCTTCGATGCCTCCATATCTAAGCAGGGGATTTAAGAGTGGGATGAGTACGAGCGTACTCAACAAGTTCATTATAGGAAAGAGGTGTTTAATGCACTAGCTACGGCATTAGACCAGAAAGTCTAATACCAATGCAAGTTTTCATAACCATTTCTTCAAAAGGTTGCTTTTATTTAGAAGAACTATGTCCGTCAGCCTTCACCGGTTTACTAGAACTTCATGGAGCTCCTTTCCGGCCGCGTTCGCAGTTCCATATCCCGGAACAGGGAGTGACAGGTCACGGTTCTTTACACTCTGCGAGAGGTGTGTTGCTTTACCGATAAGAGATCTTAACCTTGGTGCCAACCGTGTGTACATTCCTGTCCACACTTCCTATGGTGTGAGGCCCGGTATAAGGTCTAGCCAATCATGTTCCTCCGCTACCTCGAACACCCACCCGTTGTTGCATGCCCCGACCACGGGTCCACGCCGGTCCCATTATTCCCGTAATTTCGGGGTGGACCCCGACCACGACGACAGATGCTTGGGCTCTACCATACACTCCTACGCCGGTAGCCGCAACCCATCATAGACCGCATTACCGTGGGGAATTAGAATGGGATCCCCACCCTCCGGTTGTTCCGCAAGACACAACTGCTACGGCAAGCAATGCTTTACCGTGGGGAATTAGAATGGGATCCCCACCCTCCGGTTGTTCCGCCGGATACAAGTCGCTACGGTAAGCGCATCCGTTGATGAACGAGAGGTGGAAACACTTTTGACTACTCCGTCCCACTCCGGATCTTATGGTTAACACGGGTATTATGGCACAAGAATCACTGGCGACATTTGTTGTTTAATCCTAGATGGATATAAACCCGTGCAATGGAACCTCCACCATATCAACACAATCCATGGTTCCATTGCCCACCACATAGTCATATTCATAGTTATGAAAGTAGTGGTTTTGATTTTTATGCAATAGTGATAACCATAATACTTTGCAAGTAATTTGATAGAAATACTCAAATGACATGAGCAAGTGATGAACTTGCCTTTCTTGACTTGCAAGATTATGCAGACAAGGTCTTCGATACGCAATAACTCCAAATTCTGAAATAACATCATCGTCCGGTAAGGACGATGTTTAAAAGATTGGCAAGGATGCAATAATGCATAAGTATGAGATGCAATCGCTCTAAACGTGACCTAACCCCGATGATTTAGGATTAGTGAGTGGTAATGATTAATTCAGGGTGTGTTGCACTTTTAGAGTGATTCACAAACAAGGTTCTTATTCAGGTTTGTGTTGCTTTAGAATCATAAGCAAGTGGTATAATGTAAAGTAACAGTCATACACCAAAGATTAGTAGTAGTATAGTAAGTAAAGAGCAGTTGTCAGTTTTAATACTATATGGCATGGTTAATGATTACTTGTTATATTCTTCAAAAGAATAACTTTGGAAGAACATGTTCTTTAATAAAGAATAAGTATGACAATATGGTTGTGGAGTTCTCTGGTTTACGATGGTTTCCAAATTAGCTTCTTGAGTAGGTATTAGGTGGATCTTAACAAGGTTGGAAGCACAATAGCTAGAGATTATAAGATTTATGTGAAACATATCATAAGCAATTTATTATACATAGGTGCTATCAAGGTTGGTATACCTTGCTGATGATAGCTGGCTAGGGTTTATAAATCTGGTTAGGTATAGTTGATGATTATTCTATATTTTATTCAAAAGAATAACTTTTGAAGAACATACTTCTTAACTAATAAGAAGTATCTCAATTAGAGTTGGGTTGTCTAGGGTTTACTATTGGATCCACTAACTAAGCAATGGTTGGCTCCTAAATAGGATAGCTTCTAAGTATCTCACATTGATAGGGTTTAGTGGACTATGGTTATGTAATGATAAATAGTGGGCATAGATGCTATTGGAGCTCATCATAATGGTGTGATGCTAATTAGAGTTAATTAAGGATGATATCCTTGTGATAGGGACTAGGTTTGACTAAGATGAACACATGGGATGCTAATTAGTAGTGATAGGGTTCCCATATTTTATGTGGATTTGGAACAAGCATTTAGTTGCTAGATATGAATTTATGGTTACTAATGAGGTAACATGATCATATGTTCTAACCTAGGGTTTAGGTTAGAACCATTTAGGTTTCAAATTGATCAATGGAGCTAGGGGTCCTAATTGATTTAAGGTTTGTGGTTTCACATGAAATGATAGGGTTATAATATCATTCAATATGGAATTAGGGTTTTCTAATTACCATATAGGTCTATGATTAATAACTTCAATTTAAAGTTGAAGTTATAAGTAACTTGTAAATTAATAATATTGAATTTGGCATTTTATTCTTTTTAAACAATTAATAATTAGGGTAATTATTAATTAGGGTTTAAATCCTTCTATTAAGGATTTGTCGAATTTACACATAAGGAAAATTAGTTTTAATGTTTTCTTTATTTAGTTAATGGTTTTTATTTGATTTGGAAAGTTTTTCTAATAATTGAATTTTAATTGCATTTAGAATTAAAATAAAAGGTTTAATTAACAAGTATTAAATAATTGAATTTTTATTAAAAATAAAAATTTCATATTATATTTTTATTGAATAGATTTTACTTTTCTAAGAATTTTGATATCTTAATTATATTTTTCTGAGTTATAATGAATTTTCTAAATTCATTCAAAGTTTCAGCAATTATTGAATTTGAAATAAAACAAAGGAAATGCTAAATCTACCCGGGCTAACCTACTCGCAGAGGTCGATCGGTTGGGCTGTGGCCACGTTGGCTGCCACGGTGGCTGCGACGTGGCAACCATGGCCACCACCGGTGGCCAGTCATGGACGGCGCCGGCGCTGGAGGGCTTCCGCGAGCATGTGCATATGCGCGTTGGAGAGAGGACAACGAGGGAATTCTAGTGGTAGTCGCGCCGCCATCAGATGGTCGCCGGAGCTTGGCCGGCGGCGGAATCGAGCGGCAGAACTCACGGGTTAACCGACGCGGTGGAGCTACGGCGGTGAATCGAGCAAAGCGAGAGCGCCATGAGCATCAGCGACTCACCAGGAGTACGCAGGGCTTGACGGGCGTGACCTATGGTGGTCCGAATCGACGGCGGCGATGATGGCCGGCACCAGGGAAGACGAGTTCGTCGGAGACGATTCCGAGTGCGGCGACTCAATTCCTCTTGCAGGATGAACAAGTCGAGGACGGCGATCCCGATGGTGGTCACGGCGAGGCTCGGGGTGGTCTCTGTCGACGGCGACGGCCAGAGTCCGTGGGGCTAGGGTTTCGACATGGAGAGAAATTGAGCAGAGAGGGGAGGAACTCGGTTCAGTGTTCGTCGCTGGGCTTTATACGGCGTTGGAGAGCGCCTTGTCACGCCTTCGGACGAGGAGGGCTCGACAGCGACGATGGGAAGTCGAGCACGCCGTCGTGCTGTCCTCCTCGTGCACAGAAGAGGATGAGGACGAGCTCGTCCTCGATAATTTTAGACGAAAGGGTATTGGGCTGATGGTGGGCTGGTGTTTGGGCTGTGGTTGAGGGCCAGTGTTGGGCTGTGGTGCTGGGCTGCACCGTGGGCTGCTCGGCCACGTAAGTCCAGGTAGGTTTTTCTCTCCTCTTTTCTTTTTCTGTTTTTATTTTCTGTTTTCAAATTTCATTTTATGTTTTGCTGATTCAAATTCAACATGAATTTGCAGGTATCTGGTTATTTAAATCCTATTAATTCTATTTAGAAGAATCACTATGTCACTGGATTGCTTAACACAAATATATTGTTTTATTTGTATGTTTGGGAGCTTTATTCCAAATTTCAATTAAACATGAGTTTATTTATTCATTTTATTCTTAGGTTTTTCTTATGAATCAAATCCTTTGGAATGTTTGTAGTTGATACTTTGAACTCAAAGTATTTCAGAGATTAGTATCAGGACTTAGTTTCCATTTGGGGAGTGATCCCTTGCTTATTATTTGATGTGCATAATTATATGTTAACAAATTTGAACATAAGATTTAATTGATGGACACTTCTAGAGTCCCAATATGATTTACCTAATGACACATGGGTTGGAACTTAATTGTGGTTTAGATTTTAGTTGTGATCACCCAAGTGATACACCCCTAAGGTTGAGATATAATTCTAGGATGTAGATATGAGATGACACCATGTTGTACTTGCTAGGATTTAATTTCCCCTAACTAAAATAAGATGGTTACTTGCTTTCTTGTTATTATTCTCATTTAGTTATTAAGGTTCTGAGAATGGTTTCTCTCTAATACCAATGGACTTTATTTATATCCTTAATCTATCATTAAAGTAATTAAAGTAGTTATGGTTCTTTTTATAGTTAACTTTGGTCATATGGATGGATGGTTTCTCACCATATTAAGTATGGAGTTTTACTCTAAGGTTTTCTTAGGTTCCTTAATTTGGGAATAAATGAAATATAGATGTGGTAGGTGTCTACTTATGATCACCAAGTGATTCACAAGTTTAGGTTGGAATATAAGTCTAGGTTAGTTTACTAGTGATCTCCCTATAATTTCATGTGGTGAATGATATCTACTTATCACATAGGTTTTAACTTATAGCTTATTCTTCTATTTCTCCAAAGCATGATCATGGCATCATCATGAGCAACTTATTCTCAATGTCTTCTACTCCCACTTATTATTTTGGAATGGATTATTCTAGGATTCTACTCAAGGAATGATGATATGATTATCTAAGCATGTGGTCTGCCTAAGGATTCTACCTTGCTATCTTCTGTAGCTTGTTCTTCGAGAATTCTGATAAACCTGCATCTTGTGGCATGCCTCCACCTCCTAGCTGCTTCATCTTGATCCTAACTATTTTATGGAATGGCTCAATGTGTTGGTCTCCTTGCATCAAGGTGCAAGATGATGGAATGGATGAAGTGTGGGGCTCCTTTTATAGGCTTGGGCATGCTCTAGTAACATGACACATGGGTGGATGACTCTTGCTTTAATTTGATGAGTAAGGTGCTTGGTTGTCATTCTCTCATCCATAGCAATCCTTTGAGCATGAGGTGGCATAACTTAGGATTCATTTGTCTAGCTTAATTGGGTTAGTCTTTTCCTCACCTTATCAATCCAGGGGTATGGTATTATTCCATGTGATATTAGGTTATCCCACCACTCCAAGATGGAATAGTTAATCTCCTAATACTTCAGTTCCAAGGTTGTCCTTTATTCTTAAATAGATAAATCTAATATTGGTATGAGTGGTCTCTCTCTCATTTGGGAAGGACTTTGATTCCATCCTAAGATTAAGTTCCATAGAGAATGATGTGATCATCAATATCAATGTTTAACATAAATGGATTCTCTCTCTAGGGATTGTCTTGAATAATACCCTAGGGTTCTTTCTAAAGATGATGATTTGAATACTTGGATGTATATCCAAGGTTTAGCTCAAGGTTTGTTAGTGCTTATCTAATAATTATAATAGAACTCTCACTTCTCTAGGTTTGATGCTTAATAATTTAGAATAGAGAAGAACATATATTTCTAGAGTGGATCTCCTTGTTATAATTCCAATGTGGAAGTGGAATGAATACCATGTGGTTTCCTGGTAGGATCCTGGATTAGTCTTAGGACATGGAAAAGATAAGTGAAGAATCGTTTCTCCATTTATTGTTACTTGATTCCCAATTAAATGGATGTTCATATGTTATGGCAAGGATTACCATGTTGTGATCTCTTATAAGATCAAGTAGTTGATCCTTGATTCATATGTTCTTGTGTTGGTTTTAATTCCATTTGATCTAACCCCTTAGATCAACTTCTCTCTACCAAAAACAAGGTTTTAGCAAAGTCACATTGAGGTTTATAGCGCTTGACTTGATGAGCTACTTCAATTCCACCAAGGTCAAGTGAAACTTCAGTTACTGTGACTGTTTTACTTTAAAGCGCGAAAATTCCCCGATTTTCTATGCATGAATGCAATGCACACATTTGTTTCCTCTATTTTTGTAACCACGATACGTCCAAAACGTATCTACTTTCCCGAACACTTTTGCTATTGTTTGGCCTCTAATTTGTGTATTTTGGATGCAACTAACACGGACTAACGCTGTTTTCAGCAGAAGCTGCTCCGGTGTCTCGTTTTTGTGCAGAAATCCAACTTTCGGGAAAAACCTCGGAATTTATGCAGAAGGCCCTATTTTCCCGAGGAAACTAACGGAGCCGGAAGGGCAATTGAAGTGGAGGCCGAGGGCCCCACACCATAGGGCGGCGCGGCCCGGGGGGCCCGCGCGGTCCTGTGGTGTGGCCCCCTCGGTCGGCCTCCGACGCCCCCTTCGGACTACTTATTCGCCTCGACCTAAAAACGCACGGAGAGAAGTCGAAGTCGCCGAAACCCTCCAGAACGCCGCCACATCGCGAAACTCCGTCGCAGGAGCCAGAAGTCTCCGTTCTGGCACTCCGCCGGGACGGGGAATTGGAGGAGATCATCACCGCCATCACCGCCAATGCCTCTCCATCAACCAGCAATGTTTCCCCATCCATGTGTGAGTAATTCTCCCGCTGTAGGCCGAAGGGGATGGTAGGGATTGGATGAGATTGGTCATGTAATAGCATAAGATTGTTAGGGCATAGTGCCTAGTGTCCGTAGATGGTACTTTTATGATATTGTTGCAACTTGTTATGCTTAATGCTTGTCACTAGGGCCCGAGTGCCATGATCTCAGATCTGAACATGTTATTGATTCATGAAGATATTCGTTGTTTATGATCTTACCCGCAAGTTGTATACACATGTCGCTGTCCGGAACCAATGGCCCCGAAGTGACGAAATCGGGACAACCGGAGGGAATGGCAGCGATGTGAGGATCACATGTGTTCACGGAGTGTTAATGCTTTGCTCCGGTACTCTATTAAAAGGAGTACCTTAATATCCAGATAGTTTCCCTTGAGGCCCGGCTGCCACCGGCTGGTAGGACAAAAGATGTTGTGCAAGTTTCTCATTGCGAGCACGTACGACTATAATTGGAACACATGCCTATTGATTGATTAGTACTTGGACACCGTTTTATTATTATCTGCAAATGCCCTGCTATGATTGTTACATGAGTTTCTCTCATCCATGCAACGCCCGTCATCCGTCCCCGTGCCTATAGTATTTTAATCCTGCTGTTTACTAAAATCACTACTGCTGTCTTTGTTACTCTGCTACTGTTATTTCACTACTGCTACTACTATAAAACTGTTACTACTGATAAACTCTTGCGAGCAAGTCTGTTCCAGGTGCAGCTGAATTGACAACTCCGCTGTTAAGGCTTTCAAGTATTCTTTGTCTCCCCTTGTGTCGAATCAATAAATTGGGTAATACTTCCCTCGAAGACTGTTGCGATCCCCTATACTTGTGGGTCATCAAGACTACTTTCTGGCGCCGTTGCCGGGGAGCATAGCTTTATTTGGAAGTTCACTTGGATTGATATTGTTCGCTGCAAATTCTCCATCATGGGTAAACCTCGCGATACTAAGATCGCCATATTACCATCCACTACAAGAAAAGGTACAATTCGAGTACCTCCGCTACACTTGATTCACCATCCGTGATTGATAAACTTGTTTCACCGCCACATGCTTCGCATGCGGGTACATCTGCTGAATCTGAACACTCTCATAATATTGATAATGTTTCTGTTGTGCTTGATGATAGTGGTTCATTGGGATCTTTTCTAGATGCTACAATTGCTAAATCTAGACAAATTGAAAATACTGAAACTCCTAATGCTACTACACCTGTTAGTTCACCTGAACTTGAATACTCTAGTGATGATCTGTGGCACCCCCGGGATCAGGGTTAGACAAATACCAGATCTACGTCTGATATAAGCCTAACCTAGAGCTCGAGAGACTACAGTGAGATAATCGGTAACACAACAGTGACTCTACGACTCAAGAAGTAATACAAGCTCATAACTGAGCGAAGAACCAAAGCATTACAACCAGAGGTCACTGACCTGGCATACATCAATCAACGGAAGAGAAGTTATGCTATTAGACATAGCAAGATAGCAAAAGGCCTAAGAGGCCAGGAGCATAACGGCGACGTCCTAGCCCATAGATTCCAGGCTGCCACCTGGGAACCCCAAGCTACTCATCGATGTCGACTTAGAAACCACCATCTGTTGGAGCGACTTCGTCTGAAACAAGAGCATGCAAAGCTGAGTACAGGGACTCAGCAAGACTTAGTACAACCTTTTAGCAAAGCGGGTATGCGGGTTTTCTGTGGAGTTTCTTTTGCGTAAAGCCAGTTTTTCTTTGTAAGACAAGAGAGAGAAGAAACTCGACTACTCAGAACCTTTGAAAGGGGATAAGAGAGCAACATCTCTATCTCTATTGATCATCATATTGTATCCACCAATCTTCATTATCCCGAACCACTATCCTCGGATCACCCCCTCAACACCCGAAGAAGGTGTCCGTAAACACACATTGTTTGCCAAGTTTTACGATTAGGTTCATGTTCTCTATGATCTCCACGTCCGTTCCCAAGTCGTCCGTAACCGTGGACACGGCTTTTCGAAAAGATTCATAACCCTGCAGGGGTGCACAACTTTACCCACACGTACCAACCGACTCTTAATGCCAAATTATTAGCTCTCTTCCTTGGAAAGCCGGCAGAGGGTGGTTGACCACGACCTTTACCTTGCTGTCGCCGAGACCATGAGTCACGCGCTAAGGATTGTTCCGCCGTAACGGGTCAAGTCCCGAAGTCGGTCCTTAACGATGTGTACCGAGGTGGGTTTCCCGGAGGCCGCAACCCCCGACCACCACGACCACGCTTACCCGCTCGTTATGTACCTTTAACCCCCAAGCAAAATGCAATGCATATGACCGAGGTAACGCGCAAACTATGTGACTCATGGAATCTACTAGGCAAGTTAGTGAGTCGAGAGGGTACCATAATAGGGCCTCGTGTGGTTGTACGCTCGGTCTTGGTTCAAGAGGCGAGAACTCGGTTCCTAGGGTCGGCGAAACGAAACAACCCACCACATCCCAATGTGGCCTCTCGTCTGAGCCTTTAATCATGTTTATCATCATCTCTACACTTACCACGTCAACCTATCATGCTAGATTAATTTCATTGTATGGCTCCAATCCGAAGACCGGAGTAGTAGCGTAACAAACTAAGCATGGCTAAGCATAAAGAGATAAAGGCTCTAGCGATGCACACATGCCAAACCTAGTTATGCTAGGAGCAGTGGATCAGGTATTTGAGGCTACAAGTGTGGAACATGCAATAGATAGGATAACTCTACCTATCGACGAAAGACATTTGAATCGTGTGCAATATGTAGGAACCGAAGTAAAAGCATTTCAAAAACATATATGAACCAGGCTAGGGCTTGCCTTTGTCCCTGACAAACCAATATGGATCTTCGAGGATCCCATGCTTGACTTGTTTGCTGATGGACAATTATTGATCTTCAATGTTGTTGATCTTCATCGTCTCAGACTCGTGCTCTATCGATCGCGAAGAAGCAAATACTATAAAGAGAGAAATAACAATCAACACATGGCATCGATGCAATGCGCATACAAGTATGAATGATATGTCATATTAATGGAATTGAGTAAACCCTAGGTGCATCATCAGATTAAAGGGGTTCCGGCATCGGACACCGCCATATAAGAGGGGTGTATTAGGGTTCTCTAATAAGGCTCCACATTTAATTGGTTCAAGCATGTATGAAACATGAATAAACAACTAGGAAATGTTTTTCTGATCAATTTGATATATAATTTTATATTTTTCTGATTTAAAATGAATTACTTATGAATTTCCAAAGTTTAATTCATTTTAAAACAATTTCTGAAAATTATATAAATAATAATAAAGTTGGACCCACATGTCATAATTTTATTATTTTCTAAACATTTCCTAAATTAATAAAATTCTGACCAGGGGACCCACATGTCATTATTTTTCTATTTACAGAAATACAGAAATGATTTACTAAAATTACAGAAAAATAGAGAAAAGATATTAATGACATCACGCTGACGTCATGCTGACGTCAGCGGCGCCATGAGCTCAAAATTGAGCTCGGGCTGAGCTCAATCGGCCGTTCTGGCCGCGATTGAGGGCGAGCGAGGGGGGGAAAAGAAGCGGGGCGACGCGAGGAACCGTTGGGTGGCGGCGCCGCCCGTTTTGGGTCGCCGGAGCATGGTCGGCGACCATGTCCGACGGCGGCGGGCGCAGGTGCACGGTGCGGGGCCGGTGAAGTAAGCAATCGGGAAGGGGAAGGGCGCCATTCGGCGGAGAAGCTCACCACGAGCGTGTAGAGCTCGACGGCGAGGCCGGAGATGGCCGGGAGGTGCCACGGCGGCCACGACGAGCTTGGCCGGCTGCGGGGAAGAAGGCGTCGTCGGCGTCGATTGGGGCCGCCCGCGTCCGATTCCTTTGGCGAGGAAGATGCGGGGACGAGGCGAGCTCGGGGGCACGTCGGCCGAGCGCGGGGTGGCGTGTAGAGGCGGCGCCGGCGAGGTCCGCGGCCGGCCAGGGTTTGGCCGCGCACAGAGAGGGAGAGGGGAGGAGAAAGAGGAGGCGTGCTAGGGCTTCTCGGCGGCGGCGGCGACCTTTATAGGCGCCGGGGGCGGCGGAGCTTGGCGCGGCTATCCTGGCCGCCGGCGGGATCAGCGGCAGGGAGAGCTCCACCGAGCTGCTTCCAGCTGGAGGAGGAAGAAAGGGGGTTTTGGCGAAAACCCCCCTAGACTTTAGGGTTTTCTCAGGAAATTTTAAAATAGGGCTAAAATAATTAGATTTTTGGCATTTTTCAACCCTTTAGATATCCAAAATAACTCAAAACTTCAGGGAAACATATTTAGTAGCCTTCCTCTTGTATTTGAGGTTCCCCATATTTTGGGTTTTCCAGATTTGAAACCATTTGGGAGAATTTAAAACAGAGAAAGGTTTGCATACATTAGGGTTTCCACTTTAATTTATTTGCAAATTTTTCTTAATGCAAATTAGATGATGCTCATGATGCACAAAACAACTCCTAATTATGTTTAGCAAAATAGGGATGTTACAACTCTATCCCCCTTACAAGAATCTCGTCCCCGAGATTCCTATAGTAGGAAAAGAGAAGGTAACAAGGGCTAGACCAATCTTCAACGAGCTTGTTGATACCACGATGATCTTCTTTGTTGAAGGAGTTGATCCACGACACCATGAAGAAGTTTGATCCACTACACCATGAATGAAGCGCTTCATTTTCTTCCTTTGAAGTTGTTGCTCAACTACCCCTAAAGGAAAGAGGGAATAACACTGGACGGTGGATCTTTACAAAGATCGAGTATCTCATGGTCAACTCATGGAAGGAGTGCTTAGAAACAACTCTTGAGCTAACAAACATGAAACACGTCAAGGTAACGGAGGAGACAAAAGAAGTTTCAAATTTGGTAGGCAATTGCTCCATGCTTGACAAGATTACGAAGGGACAAGGTAGCGAGGAGTTAAACTGCCTTTGATACCATGGCGAGGCACTCTTAGAAAGGGTGACTCGTAGAAGCACGAATGATTTTCAAACCGAGAGAATCTTTGGATTTAAGAATCGTAGTCATTCTTTGGTTAAGGATACATGAAACGATTATTGTCTACTCAAAAGGCTGGGGCCTAGATGACTGACGAATTCACACAACGTGTGAACTGATTAGAACTTCAGGTACAACCCAAAGGAAGGGGAAGAGTATTGGCTAGGGAAGTGCCAAGGATCAACGGGGGTGAAGTTTCTCCGAACGAAGTTGTTCACCGGAGAAATGAGTTCAAGGGATTGACCGAGAGATATTTAGCAACTCTGCTTATAATGTTCCCCTTGATGTTCTAGACACCAACTCTAGGCTATTAACGAGCCTTCCATAAGTCATCAAGTTAAGGTCGGACTTCGGAATTGAAAAGACATCATAAGGGCAACTCCTAGAATAAGTCGCACAAGATCCTTATGGAGAGTGGTTATTCTGGTTGCTTCAAGAATCTTGGCATTAGGTATTCCAACTAATTGTGTTAACCACGACATCAATCTTGCCGGATTTGCAAAGAGACCTATGTCAAAACTCCTTGAGAAACACTAACCATCATTGCCGCTTGAGATTCAGCTTAGGTTAGGTGTAAAGATATTTCAGCATGTCCAATTAGAAATTTTCAATAGTTACCACCAAGGTAAGGTCGATAGATTCTCAAGATATGGACCACAATGTCAAGATCCAAAGGATTGAGCTAGATTGCGTAACACATATGGATGCGACTGCCAAAGGCAATTGCGTGCATATGAATTTGCAATGTAACACAAGTGAGTCCTGATGGGGACATCAAAGAAGGTTTTGAAGTTCTTAAGCTTCTTTTATTTCTTGAACAAATCAGTCAGTGGCTTAGTGTGCATAGATGAGTGTTTCAAGGAATGGAGGTAACAACCTTCCATCTCAAGAATACTTCGCACATGCATGACCGACTTGCGATGATTCTCGAGGAAAACAAAGGGAACTCGACTCAGATCCACGGCGACATCTTTCAGCAAGTGCACGTGAACTAGAGAAGGTCACTTCCAACATCCAGAACACATACTTCATGATGACACATGGTTCTCAAAAGTTTCCAACACTAGTGCCAAACGTCCAATATGAATCTCTTCAAACATGGAGGAAATAAGAATGTCATCGATGGGCTCAATAACAAACTTATCAAGATACTCCAATGAGAAACTCATATTTTGCATGAACGAGGCAGAAATATTGGTCAGACCAAAGGACATGAAGGTATACTCAGACGAGACACCACGAGTATAAACATCATCAAGATAGTCTTTGGAACTGAATTTGATTTGACGATAGCCCAAGCTCAATTCAAACATGGGGAAGATACCATATCCACAAAGGAGATACTTTCCGACTTCAACACAAACAACACTAGACATCCCTTTATGAAGGAACAAATTTGGATAGAGCTCTTGTCTTTCAACTCTCCAAGTTGTTGATTAAGCTCAACCAACTAGTCCAGGGTTATCCAGCACGGTTTCTTGGAGGAGGAGTGATTCAAAGAACCAACGTACTCATGAACTCAACAACACGGTCATGTAACAACATGGCGATACTTCTAGAAGACAACTAGAATATCACGAACCACCGGTATATCACTGAATTCAAGAGGAAATGTTGTTTTACAAAGCAAACGATATGTTCTTGAGAGCTTTGGGATTAACCTAACTCTTTGACCGAATATGTGTGCCTGAACAAATGGACTTGGCAACACAATCAAACTTCGCTTAATAATTGGCGAACCAATCATGCTAAGAATGACACAAATGTCCTTGGATCTCAAAGCAATAAGGATTGCTAAGAATCTTAGATTGCCACATCAATATACATACCCCAACATTCCCAAGCACAGAAAGCTCGGAGGAAGGGTGAGTAAGGATGTGTATGAGCATCACTTCACCATTAAGGCCATGATACAAAGCACGACCTCATGATATAGAAGAGGGTGATACTCTAAGGTAGAACAGAACAGAAGCTAACGAGACTTCTTAATCTGCGGATTACAACACTTTGACCAAGTCCTAGAAATGGACAAGGTACTGGAGTTTGTTTCTCCTGACATACCGAAGTGGCATGTCTTAAAGAACCACTAGAGTAACATGCAATAGAGACACCAATGCACATTTACCACTTGGTTGCTAACTAGCAAACAAGGTTGGAAAGCAACTAAAGAGGAGGAACATTATCAGGAACAGGAATCCTGAGATGTAGATGCACAAGATAACACTTTCGTGAGGATTATGCTGAAAAGAAGGTGTGGAAGAGTTACAGACATAGACGAGAGACTCCCAAAGAGCACTCTTGTCGTGATCCATTTGGTTCAATGAAAGAACCTCTGCGATAGCTAGTGGAAGGAAAAGATCTTTAGTTGTCGCAATTCAGCACGACAACAACCACAAGCTTGAAGGATAGCTTCATTTGAATTTAGCAAGCCCGATGTAATGTGTGAACATTAACATCAGTGTTTAATGGAATGGATCTTGGGTTAAAGGCCAGCTTCATGTACTAAGATTCGCATACTAGAATCCAGCACAATCGGGGACCTTCGGTTCAAGTCCAAGGGTTACAACCCGAGAAAGGAGTAACTACTAGATGAGTGACACAGAGGACACTGCAAGGTAGTAATCACAAGGTAACTTTCAAAAAGCCATGCCTAGCTTCAGAAGTATCCCAACAAATAAAAAGGAGGCATACAAGGCGAAAGGAAACCACGAAGCCTGGAACAGAATTTTGTGGAACCCACAAACTAGAAAGATCATGATGGAAGGAGATCTCTCTATTAAAACAAAATGAGGAGGTGCACAACACACACGAAATTATGATGGAACGATAGCTAGCTCCTCGAAAGCAAGAAGAGAACTCAAACACCGCACGATTCTCGAGTGTCAAACTACGATAGGTCAGGTTAGGAACGACATGCCCTTGAGGCACCTAAGTTTGAAAGACTAGAAGAGATAGGAAAACTTTCAAATAAACACAAGGTAAGGCACCTTAGAATTAGAGCGATACCAGATAAGGAGTAAAAAGAATCCTAATCAGATTTTCGCAAATACTTTTAGCTTTCAAATAGTTTTCACAAACACTAGACTCAACATCGACCAGTAGAAAGGGTTTTCCTACAGGCAGTCCTGCTCTGATACCAAAACCTGTGGCACCCCCGGGATCAGGGTTAGACAAATACCAGATCTACGTCTGATATAAGCCTAACCTAGAGCTCGAGAGACTACAGTGAGATAATCGGTAACACAACAGTGACTCTACGACTCAAGAAGTAATACAAGCTCATAACTGAGCGAAGAACCAAAGCATTACAACCAGAGGTCACTGACCTGTCATACATCAATCAACGGAAGCGAAGTTATGCTATTAGACATAGAAAGATAGCAAAAGGCCTAAGAGGCCAGGAGCATAACGGCGACGTCCTAGCCCATAGATTCCAGGCTGCCACCTGGGAACCCCAAGCTACTCGTCGATGTCGACTTAGAAACCACCATCTGTTGGAGCGACTTCGTCTGAAACAAGAGCATGCAAAGCTGAGTACATGGACTCAGCAAGACTTAGTACAACCTTTTAGCAAAGCGGGTATGCGGGTTTTCTGTGGAGTTTCTTTTGCGTAAAGCCAGTTTTTCTTTGTAAGACAAGAGAGAGAAGAAACTCGACTACTCAGAACCTTTGAAAGGGGATAAGAGAGCAACATCTCTATCTCTATTGATCATCATATTGTATCCACCAATCTTCATCAGCTCGAACCACTATCCTCGGATCACCCCCTCAACACCCGGAGAAGGTGTCCGTAAACACACATTGTTTGCCAAGTTTTACGATTAGGTTCAGGTTCTCTATGATCTCCACGTCCGTTCCCAAGTCGTCCGTAACCGTGGACACGGCTTTTCGAAAAGATTCATAACCCTGCAGGGGTGCACAACTTTACCCACATGTACCAACCGACTCTTAATGCCAAATTATTAGCTCTCTTCCTTGGAAAGCCGACAGAGGGTGGTTGACCACGACCTTTACCTTGCTTGTCGCCGAGACCATGAGTCACGCGCTAAGGATTGTTCCGCCGTAACGGGTCAAGTCCCGAAGTCGGTCCTTAACGATGTGTACCGAGGTGGGTTTCCCCAGAGGCCGCAACCCCCAGCCACCACGACCACGCTTACCTGCCTGTTATGTACCTTTAACCCCCAAGCAAAATGCAATGCATATGACCAGGTAACGCGCAAACTATGTGACTCATGGAATCTACTAGGCAAGTTAGTGAGTCGAGAGGGTACCATAATAGGGCCTCGTGTGGTTGTACGCTCGGTCTTGGTTCAAGAGGCGAGAACTCGGTTCCTAGGGTCGGCAGAAACGAAACAACCCACCACATCCCAATGTGGCCTCTCGTCTGAGCCTTTAATCATGTTTATCATCATCTCTACACTTACCACGTCAACCTATCATGCTAGATTAATTTCATTGTATGGCTCCAATCCGAAGACCGGAGTAGTAGCGTAACAAACTAAGCATGGCTAAGCATAAAGAGATAAAGGCTCTAGCGATGCACACATGCCAAACCTAGTTATGCTAGGAGCAGTGGATCAGGTATTTGAGGCTACAAGTGTGGAACATGCAATAGATAGGATAACTCTACCTATCGACGAAAGACATTTGAATCGTGTGCAATATGTAGGAACCAGAAGTAAAAGCATTTCAAAAACATATATGAACCAGGCTAGGGCTTGCCTTTGTCCCTGACAAACCAATATGGATCTTCGAGGATCCCATGCTTGACTTGTTTGCTGATGGACAATTATTGATCTTCAATGTTGTTGATCTTCATCGTCTCAGACTCGTGCTCTATCGATCGCGAAGAAGCAAATACTATAAAGAGAGAAATAACAATCAACACATGGCATCGATGCAATGCGCATACAAGTATGAATGATATGTCATATTAATGGAATTGAGTAAACCCTAGGTGCATCATCAGATTAAAGGGGTTCCGGCATCGGACACCGCCATATAAGAGGGGTGTATTAGGGTTCTCTAATAAGGCTCCACATTTAATTGGTTCAAGCATGTATGAAACATGAATAAACAACTAGGAAATGTTTTTCTGATCAATTTGATATATAATTTTATATTTTTCTGATTTAAAATGAATTACTTATGAATTTCCAAAGTTTAATTCATTTTAAAACAATTTCCGAAAATTATATAAATAATAATAAAGTTGGACCCACATGTCATAATTTTATTATTTTCTAAACATTTCCTAAATTAATAAAATTCTGACCAGGGGACCCACATGTCATTATTTTTCTATTTACAGAAATACAGAAATGATTTACTAAAATTACAGAAAAATAGAGAAAAGATATTAATGACATCACGCTGACGTCATGCTGACGTCAGCGGCGCCATGAGCTCAAAATTGAGCTCGGGCTGAGCTCAATCGGCCGTTCTGGCCGCGATTGAGGGCGAGCGAGGGGGAAAAGAAGCGGGGCGACGCGAGGAACCGTTGGGTGGCGGCGCCGCCCGTTTTGGGTCGCTGGAGCATGGTCGGCGACCATGTCCGACGGCGGCGGGCGCGAGTGCACGGTGCGGGGCCGGTGAAGTAAGCAATCGGGAAGGGGAAGGGCGCCATTCGGCGGAGAAGCTCACCACGAGCGTGTAGAGCTCGACGGCGAGGCCGGAGATGGCCGGGAGGTGCCACGGCGGCCACGACGAGCTTGGCCGGCTGCGGGGAAGAAGGCGTCGTCGGCGTCGATTGGGGCCGCCCGCGTCCGATTCCTTTGGCGAGGAAGATGCAGGGGACGAGGCAGAGCTCGGGGGCACGTCGGCCGAGCGCGGGGTGGCGTGTAGAGGCGGCGCCGGCGAGGTCTGCGGCCGGCCAGGGTTTGGCCGCGCACAGAGAGGGAGAGGGGAGGAGAAAGAGGAGGCGTGCTAGGGCTTCCCGGCGGCGGCGGCGACCTTTATAGGCGCTCGGGGGCGGCGGAGCTTGGCTCGGCTATCCTGGCCGCCGGCGGGATCAGCGGCAGGGAGAGCTCCACCGAGCTGCTTCCAGCTGGAGGAGGAAGAAAGGGGGTTTTGGCGAAAACCCCCCTAGACTTTAGGGTTTTCTCAGGAAATTTTAAAATAGGGCTAAAATAATTAGATTTTTGGCATTTTTCAACCCTTTAGATATCCAAAATAACTCAAAACTTCAGGGAAACATATTTAGTAGCCTTCCTCTTGTATTTGAGGTTCCCCATATTTTGGGTTTTCCAGATTTGAAACCATTTGGGAGAATTTAAAACAGAGAAAGGTTTGCATACATTAGGGTTTCCACTTTAATTTATTTGCAAATTTTTCTTAATGCAAATTAGATGATGCTCATGATGCACAAAACAACTCCTAATTATGTTTAGCAAAATAGGGATGTTACATGATCTTGATGAAGATTATGTGGAACTTGCTTCGTCTTTGGGTGTGCTTTGGCGAGGTCTCCTGTCACGCCGCCACAATTCCTCCTATGGTGCACATTTGCATAGCTAACATTGCCCTTGCCCTGATGCTACTCGGGCGGATAAGGATGGAGCCAAGAGTGCTAATGACCTTTGCTGCGGCTGATTGTAATCTGAAGGTCCGGGACCACTCTGCTGTAGTTGCGTCTTGCAGGGTGGATGCGTTGATACGCTCGGTGGAGTTGATGAGGATGCTCGTCTTAACTTCGCTGTTCTCACCTCCGAGTGTTACTGCCTTAGTATGCTTCTTTGAGTTTGTGGAGTCTTCCGCCGCTTGCTGCTCGGTGGGCTTTTCTTACGTCGGGCGCTATCCTTCAACGTCTGGAGATGCTCTCTACCTATACGTAGTCACGCCCGGCGGGCTGTGCTCTTGACGAGGGTGATTCTACTATTGATGAGTTCTACACTTTCAGTCTTGCTATTTGGCGTCGGCTTGATTCTCTCCGTACTGCTGTGTGGCACTGTCACTGTCCATCTGTTTGTCAGTGTGGCGCGGATCACGGGTTTCGGCGCGTTTTTGAGTTCTTGTCGCGGCTCCGTAAGGAGTTTGAAGCCTTGGCCAAGACCCCGGCTGCTTGCGACGTGGTCATGTTCCGCTCTACGAGGTGCTAGCCGAGCTTCGTGTGAGGAGACTCGTCTTCGTGGTCTTTGGTCTTCTTGAAGGTTCCCTGCGCTCTTGCGCTTGCTCGTGGCCCTCACGCTTAGTACTGCTCGTGGACCTCCCCTGCCGCCGACTTTGTTGCGGCCTCACATGGCCTGGTGATACTTCCTACTCCTCCATTCAGGGTCAGGCGTCGACCCGAGCAGCCTCGTGGTTCGACGTCACCTCCTTGCCTGCGCGGCGAGGCACGTGCACACTATACTCTGCCTGGCGTGCGAGGGATCCAGGCTTACGCCCGCCGCATCTTACTCGTCGTCCGGAGCTGGTTCTTGAGGATCTTACCTGCTTTGTTGTGCTATCAAGTCGGGACATTATCCGTGGTCTTCGTAGTGGTCTGCTCCGGCTGAGTGCAGGCTCTTCCTCGGCCAGATGCTATGTGGTTACGTTTCTGCTCTTCGGCTGCCAGCGCGACCACCACCTTCCACACGGTCGGTACGTCATCCCCGTGGTATACGGATTACGGGCTTCTTTTCGTATGACCTCTGCGTCTTCTATTCTTTCTGCTCTTCGCTCCTTGTTTCGCTGCGTTCGTGTTATCACGGCCGAGTGGTACCTCTCTCCTGTTTCGAGTCGAGGCATCCTTTCTACTACCTCTTTCTCTGTTCTGATGTTTCTCATGTTCCTAGTCTTAAGATGAACCTGTTTTCCGCTAGTCGGCTTGCTTGGTTGCGGTTTGTCGCGTCATCCTTGACGCTGATTCTTGTGCTTTGTTCGGGACCGCCGTACACGGAGCCCTGGTTGGAGCTGGCCCTCGCAGCCTTGAGTCCCCGGGGCTCTTGGAGGTTAGGGCTGGTTTCGCGTTCCTTCTCCTGCCACTTCATCTGCTTGGGTCTACCTACTGTGATTCTTTGCTTCCCCACGTCCTTTGGATCGTTTCAGCAGTGGCATCATCGGCCTGGGTCACCTCTGTGGCTCCCGTTTATCGTCATTAGTTCGTCGTGAATGTGCTGGAGTGCATGCTCGGGAGATGTGTCTTTGCATTCGTGTCGGGGTTGTAGGCTAGGCAAAACGAAGTTCAGCTTCCCTATCCTACTAGTGTCATACGTATCTCGGCGACCTTTTGATTTAGTTCATTCGGATGTTTGAGGTCCGGCTCCCTTTCCTTCGAAAGGGGGTCATCGATACTATATTTTGTTTATTGATTGATTTTTGTGATACACCTGGTTGTTTCTTATGCACTCTCGCAATGAGGAGTGCTTTCTATTCTCCCAGGCGTTTCTGCAGCCATGGTTAGTGCTTTCGGTGTTCCACGCCTATTCGTGTGTTTCGTGCTGACTACTGCGAGGAAGTATATCTCCCGGCCCTTTGCGTTGGTGTTCTTGCTGAAAGCGGGGCACGCTTGCCAGATTCTCGTGTCCCGGCGCCCATGCTCAAAATGGTGTCGCAGCGAGCGTAAGCATCGTCATATTCTTGAGACTACCCGTGCTATGATGATTGCTTCCTCTCTTCCGCCGCATTTGCGGGCTGAGGCTATCGCTACGTCGACTTACATCATTAACATTCGGCCCTTCACGCTTTGCCCTTCAAGGTGGCATTCCTCTCGGCGTCTTTACGGTTTTGCTCTCCCGGATTACTCAACACTTCGTTTATTTGATTGCGTTTGCTACGTTCTTACTCCTCCTCGCGATCGCACGAGGCCCGGCCGCTCGATGCGGTGAGTGTGTTTTCTCGGATACGGTGATGAGCATAAGGGCTATCGCTGTTAGGACCCCGTTGGTTCGTCGGATGCGCATCTCTCGTGATGTCACGTTTGATGAGACAGCGTCCCTTCTATCCTCGTCCACACCTCGGGTACTTGCCGGTGGATGATATCTCTTTTCTTCTTTTCCCGGATGCACCCACTGCCTATCCCATCTCTCCTCCCCCTCCTAGTCTGATCATCCTCCTTGGCGCCATCCTCTTCTCTCGTCTAGTCCACCTAGTACTCCTGCGTTCTCACGGCTCGGATCCTTCTGATGCTTGTCCTTCTTCCAGCTTCTTCGATGAGGTTGTCTCTGCTGTGATGACCTTCCCCTTCACGGCCTATCCCGATTAGCGTCGTGCTCCGGCTATCGTTGCCCACTCTCCCTGGTCGGTATGGTCTCTGCTTGTCGTTTAGGAACCGAGCTTCTGCTCCCGGGATGCCGAGGCGTCATCATGAATGGCGGCTTTCCATAGGCTGAGAGATCGCTGCAGCTGGCGTCTTGAGCGTGCGCGCAGGATCTTGTTTCTCCACCTTGAGTGTTGGTCCTATCACGTGTGCAGTGGGTCTATAAAATTAAGACTCGCTCACGATGGATCTCTTGAGCGCTATAAGAGCGCGTCTTGCGGCTCGTGGCTTTCGGCGGGAGCACGGCCGTGACTATGATGAGACTTTTGCCCACATGGCTCATATGACTACTATGCGTACCCTTCTTCTTGGCCCAGCCGTGCATCGCTAGTCTGTCTCCCTGACTTGATATTCGGAATGCTTTTTTCTTAATGGCGAGTTAGGTAGAGTTTGTCACAGCCCTCCTCCACAGGTGACCAAACTCCCGATGGGATGGTTTCGTCGCCCATTCTCTATGGTCTCAAACAGGCCCCTCGTGCTGGTTGACGCTGCCTCTGTGGTATTCTTTGCTGGTTTCTCTCCTAGTCTTCATGATCCGGCACTTTTCGTTCACCCACTTCTCCTCATTGGACGTACTCTTCTTCTTCTCTATGTTGATGATATGATCATTACTTGGTGATGATCCTGAGTATGTGCCTTCGTCAAGGCTCGTCTTAAGTGATCGAGTTTCTTATGGCCCGATCTTGGTCCTCTTCGCTATTTTCTTGGCATTGAGTTTCCTCCGCCCATTATTTTCTATCTCTCCCGGGAAAAGTACATTCGAGATCTTCTTGCTCGTCTTTGCTCTTGGGGATGAGCGCACAGTTATTCTCCTATGGAGATTAATGTTAAGCTTCGTCCCTCTTGATGGTGATCCTCTTCACAGTCCACCGTTATCGCCATCTTGTTGGGAGTCTTGTTTATCTTCTTTGTCACTCGTCTGATATTTCTTATCTGTTCATATTAAAGTCGGTTGTCTCATCTCCTACCACTGTTCACTATAGTCATCTCCTCCCCGTGTTCTTCGTTATCTTCATTGGCCACACGATTACTCGTGCGCCTTTTTCTTTCCCGTTCCGGCTCTCTCTCCGGCTCCGGTGCTATTCGGATGCTACGTGG
>NC_061514.1:169585250-169614388 GCF_022539505.1 Lolium rigidum
GTAAATCCTAGTAACGAAATATTCTCGGAATTGGACGAAATCAAGACCCAGGGCCTATTTTGCCACGTAACCTTCCGTAAGACCGAAGGGCATACGAAGTGGGGCCACGAGGTGGCCAAACCACATGGCCAGGCGCGCCAAGGGGGCCCGCGCCGCCGGGTGGTGTGGGCCCCCGTCGCCTCCCCGACTCGCTCTTCCGCCTACTTAAAGCCTCCGTCACGAAACCCCGATGCGAAAAACCACGATACGGAAACCTACCGCAGACGCCGCCGCCGATCCCATCTCTGGGGATTTCGGGAGACTCTCCTCCGGGGCACCCGGCCGAGAGGGGGGATTCATCTCCTGAGGACCCTACACCGCCATGGTCGCCGCTCCTGTGAGTGGATGAGTGAGTAGTTCGACCCCTGGACTATGGGTCCATAGCAAGTAGCTAGATGGTTGTCTTCTCCTCATTGTGCTTCATTGTTGGATCTTGTGAGTTGCCTAACATGATCAAGATCATCTAATCTGTAATACCTATGTTGTGTTTGTCTAGGGATCCAAGGATAGAGAATACCATGTTGCTAATTATCAAGTTATTACATATGTGTTGTTTATGATCTTGCATGCTCACATAGTAGAGGCTCCGGCCAAGTTTTTGCTCTGAACCCGTGGAGGAGTATTTATGCTCGGGAGCAGGGTTCATGCCTCGCATTGACACTGACAAGGATTAAAGTTCTAAGGTTGTGTTGTACATATCAGGATAAAACATTATTATATCCGAGATGTAGTTATTGATTACATTACGCACCATACTTAATGTCTAACCGGTATCCTGATGGCTCAAACCATCCGGTTTGGCATGCCTTTGGCATACCGGGGGTCATCCCCCCAACACCGATGATGAGACATCGGCTGGCACAAACATGGTGTTCATCCTTCCAACGGAGTTTAGTGCTCCAGGATTAGACGAAGCACCTGTGGCACAACTTGACTGCGGCCCACGGCCGGTCATCTTTGAGAAGCCACGAGAAAGAAGCTACAGGCATCTGAAGGCCCTGTACTTGCGAGGTTACATCAATGGGCAGCCTGTCAACAAGATGTTGGTAGACACCGGAGCGGCAGTTAACATTATGCCATACTCCATGCTACGTCGGTTGGGACGCTCCAGCTCGGATCTGATCAAGACAAATGTGACACTGAGCGATTTCAACGGCCAAGCATCTGACGCACAAGGTGTTCTGAATGTGGATCTGACCGTAGGAAGGAAAACTGTCCCTACGACGTTCTTTATTGTCGACAAGAAGAGCTCCTATGCTGTCCTACTAGGGAGAGATTGGATCCACGCCAACTGTTGCATTCCATCCACAATGCACCAATGCCTAATACAGTGGGATGGAGATGAAGTAGAAGTCGTCCACGCAGATGATTCAGCCGAGATTTCAACGGCTGGCATGAACGTTTGGGAGACATCAGGCCAAGAGCCACTCTCGATCAGGCATCAATTTGGACGACTGCGAGCGCATCGACGTGACAAAGAACGGGGTTAGGCTGGTTTTATCCACCGGCCTGACCGTGTAACACGAGCAACATCGATGGACAAATGTGGCGATGCCGATCCAAGTAATCGGCCCCAAGGATTTGTGGAGGAACATTGCAAAAGCCTTCATCGAGCAAGCAACGTGGAGGCCGATTCCAGCAATCGGCCAAAATTATCCTCACCATCCATTCTGCCTGGGTTCAACGCCAATCTAATGGGCAATAGGGTTACGTCGGCTAATGAGCTAGAAGAAGTCCACACTAGCCTAATCAAGCCGACGTTCGCATAGAGTGCCTTCGTTAATCACAGAGCCGATTTCAGCGAGCTACTCGGCGAGAATCGGCTCGGGGGGCACCTAATCGGATGAACATGTGCGATACATGTGCAGTGAAACATTGGGGGCCGATAGAAAAATCGGCCCGTAAAAAAAAACAAAGAATTCTCATGAGGAACGAAGCCGATGCATAGCCATCGACTCTAGCACAATTACACAGGAGGGTGGAGGGGGTGAACCAAGGTGGCAGCTTGGTCGGTGTCACTTTCAGAGGTTGGTACGTCCAGAGTTTTGGAGGGCACCAGAAATTCAAAACATCCTCACCGATGAGCCGAGCTGATCAGCAAGACGAAGGAATTGAACTGGAGAAGCTCGGGGGGCAGCTCACCCTGAAGGTTCTCTGCTCTGGGGAGCCGATTTTGTTGGAATCGGCTAGCTCTGCATTATAACTTGGAAGCCGATGGTGGCACCTTTGGCTGGCTCACTACTTTTCTCGCCTTGACTAAGGCTCGGGGGGCAGCTTGCCCTGAAGGACCCTTTGCTATAGGGAGCCGATTTTGTTGAAATCGGCTGGCTCGCAATCTCAACTGTTCTGAGGGATGGTTGCTGCAAGAAAACAGAGCAGGATTTCAAACATCGCTGCAGACTATCGAAAGAAAATCTGTGGATAAGTGGTGCCTATCTTGCAGAAGTATCATCTCCAGCCTCCGGGTTGAGTTAGCAATGGTCCCAGAGAGCCCCTGAAAGCAGAGGGGATTTGGAAGAGAAGGATCCGGCAGGAGAATGTCTGAAAACCTGAGGTTAATGATGAGAACAGGCATTATTTCAGGAGTTTTGCCGTTGAGTCCAACACTACGCTCAGTGACTGCGGATTGGACCTGTTCGGTTGGAAGTTTGGGGATCTGAATTTGAGCAAGGTTCGCAGGTTACCAATGCGTTGCCATCGGCTTATTGAGCGGTGATCAAATTAACAATCGGCCAAATCAGTACGAAAAGAAATCGGCAAAATCAAGTTAAGGGAAATTCTTCATTAATATTGGGATTTCTTACAATGAAGAGCCGACTGCTCAAAGAAGAAAGGAAGAACAAAAGGAGAGCCGATTGCTCAGGGGTTACTAATCCTACATTGCTAATCCTCGCTAGCATCATCGTCGGCATCGGAGTTGCCGCCGGCGCTACCTCCGGAGGCTTCCTCGTCGCTGCTGCCCCAGCCTTCGGCCGGAGCCTCTTCTTCCTCGTCATCATCATCATCCTCGCTGTCCGCCCAAGCGCGGAAGCGCTTCGTCGGCGGGTACCCAGCGGAAGAGGAGGAATCATCTTCCTCCTCCTCCTCTTCTCCCTCCTCGTCATCATCTTCGTCCTCGCTGTCCGCCCACATGCGGGAGCGCTTCTTCGGCGGGAGCCTGGCGGAGGGGGAGGCCTTGGTCTTCTCTACTTCTCCTTCTTTCTTCTCCTTGTCGGAGGAAATGGGGTTCGCCCCGGAGTGGAGGTCGTCCTCATTCTTGTTTTTCGGCGAAGATTAGAGGGGGAGGCCTGAGGGGGAAGAGGAAGAGGAAGACATTGCTACGAGGGGAAGAGGGTTTTTGGGCACTGATGGATAGAACAGAGCAAAGGGATGAAGTGGCGAACCGTTCGGCACAGATAAATAAAGGGGGTGTAGTGGAGATTTAATGCCATGACGGTTCTCGAGGACGTGATGCCGAAATTATCAATTCGTGCAGAGAAGCCAAGGAGGCGAGGCAAAATGATGGAAGATTATGCGGCAGTGCTGTTCTGCCACGACATGACCCGACGAAGGAAAGGCGTAATGATTTTGGAAATGTCATTTCCAAAACCAGGGGGGCATGTGTTATCACCAGAATTTGACCGAGTCAGAGGTGGGCCGCGATCAAGATGGGCTTGAAGATTATATACAGAAGAAATACGTGAATCGGCCTTATATGCAAAGTTTGGGCTAGTTTGCCCTTGTATCTGTAACATAGTAGATTACGTGTCGGTTAGTTAGAGTTTGCTTCGTGCACGGTCGGGATTATTCCCACGTTAGAAAGTCTACGGACTATAAATATGTATCTAGGGTTTATGAAATAAACAACAACCAACGTTCAACACAAATCAATCTCGGCGCATCGCCAACTCCTTCGTCTCGAGGGTTTCTTCCGGTAAGCACCATGCTGCCTAGATCGCATCTTGCGATCTAGGCAGCGTAAGCTTTATTAAGTTGTTCATGCGTTGCTCGTCTCTGAAGCCTTTTTGATGGCGAGCAACGTAGTTATCTTAGATGTGTTAGGGTTAGCATTGTTCTTCGTATCATATGCTTGTCGTAGTGCAACCCTTAGGCATCTAGCCGCCCTTACACCTATCTTAGGTGTAGGGGCGGCACCCCGCTTGATCATTGTTTAGTAGATCCGATCCGTTACGGTTGCTCCTTGTTCTTCAAGGATTAGTTTAATATCCGCAATAGTTAGGCCTTACAAAGGGTTGGAGGATCCAGCGGCGTGTAGGGTGTAGTTTGCTAGCCCTAGACAGGATGTTCCGGGGATCAACCTCGTGTTGGTTTTTAGGCCCTGTCTAGGATCGGCTTACGATCACCGTACGCGAGTGCGAGGCCCAATCGTGAGTAGGATGATCCGATTATGCGGTGAAAACCCTAAATCGTCGTAGATCGCTTTAGCTTTATCTTGATCAAGCAGGACCACCATATATTCGTACACCTCGTACGAATCATGGGTGGATCGGCTCTTTGAGCCGATTCACAGGATAACCTGAGAGCCGATCGAGGCTCGTATTTAATGTTTACGTGTATGCCATGCAGGAAACTAAACGAGGCATCATCCAACACCTTCCTGACCAGGTATAGGTCAGGTGGCACGCCCTTGCGACAGCATCGGACGTGTGACCAGAAGGCTTTGCGGGCCGTCGCTCGGAGGGACCAGGGCCAGCCGCAGTCCTGGGAGATTCCCGGCTCTACGGTGTTGCCCGTCGCTGCCCGCCGGTGGGTTTCTGACCGCAACACATATCTGCTACAAGGAATTATTATCCCTAACACCTTCCTATGCTTTAGCTTCTGTTGTGCACCGCATTTTACACTTAGTATAAATTGATTGGTCGGTAAAAAAGATAAAATGATAGTACAAATGATCAGATGAATATGCATAAATGATTTAGAGTAGTACGTGCATGCATCATGCATGATGGACTACTGATTGGAGGGTGCCAGGTTGGGATCAAGACAAACTTCAGGATGAAGACTAAAGGCAGAAAAGAGTCGATGTAAACTGGCGTCTACGGCCGGCAGATGTACCTGTGTCTTCCATGTTCACTAGATCGGGGTTCTTGAACATGTACTTGATCCTATGATGTATGTGCATTTATTCATTTATTGGCCTTAACATTTCATCTAGAAATTAATCTTACTGTCGTGTTTTTCTTTTTTTGACATTGCAGCACCGAGTCACATGAAAGAATTAATAATTACTGCAGTCGTCGCAAAAATATGTGCGATTAGTTCGGAAGATATGAACTTCAAGCAAAGACAATGTGGTATCTGAAAGAGCACATATGCATGTCACTATCGGTGTTCAAGTACCTTAGTCATGTGAGTGTTGATGGTTACCTTATCAGCATAACTGAAACTTATATCTATATCCTACAAATAATTACTCCCTCCGATCTAAATTAATGGACTCAATTTTGTCTAAATATAAATGTATCTAGACGTGTTTGTTGACTAGATACATTTGTATTTAGATAAAATTGAGTCAATTAATATGAATCGGAGTGAGTACCTCATTATCGTGATTCAGATGGTATTTTACAGTGAATGCTCGGAAACTTAGCTCTAGATTTGTACTAGAACATATATTGATAATCACTTAAACATTATCTTGAATTTCAGAAATAATTTTAAAAAACACTAGCCCGTGCAGGCCGCACGGGTTGAAGACTAGTTAAATAAATTTATTTAACTTATGACAAACCTAGAACTTCCATCATTTTGAAACAGATGGAGTAGGTAACTATAGGCTTTGACGATGTACACCTGAGAAAATATAAATCCTTTAATTAATTACAAAAAAACTAGATTGTAAAGCTAAAGTAGCTAGCATCCTTTATATCATCAACATCACAAGCCCGATGAACCCAAAACTTGTGCAAACTAGCACCGTATTTCCCGCCGAGGTGGGCACGCCTTTGGCCGCGTCAGCACTCTTCGCTGGTTGAGATGATTCGGGTGCATCCACAGCTGCAGGGGAAGGATCGTCAACGTCTAGAGCACTGGCATCATCGGATGATTTGAGCGCCTCAACCTCAGCCTCGGTGGTCTGGACGCTCGCTTCAGGACCTTCCGCTTTCTCGATCGACGATGCCGGTGATGGCGACGAACCATAGGACTTCGCTTGAGGATCGGGTCCCTTGCCCGATGAGCCGATGCTCGGCGGGATGATTGCTTCGCTGACCTGCATGACGGCGAGGTTGTAAGGCCGGCAAGCAACGACCTTCACCAACTGCGAGCTGAGCGGTGCGCCGGGCTCGGCCGAGCCAAACGCCATCTGGTCGTCCGCTCCCTGGGTGTAGTTCAAGAACCCCATGCGGTTGGTCGCGGCGCCGGTCGTCTGGAATAGCGTGGTGAGCAGCGCCGTCTTCTTTGCGATGGTGTCGAGTTTCATGGGGTCGTAGTAGTCGAGGATGACGTGCACGGCCAGCACGTTCTTCTGCACGTCGGCGGGCAGCGACGTGATGGCCCTGGCGGCAGAATCGTCTACCACGAGCACGGTGATGGTCTGCCGATTGTTGATCTCCTCGGAGAGATTCGTTTTTGAGAGGAGGCTGTTGAAGGTCGAGAACTCTGGTGACTCGCTAAGGATCTCGGTGATGTTGAACTTGGTATATGTGGCCGCGGCGGACGACGCGAGGGTGAGGAGGAGCAGTGTGGCGGTGGCGGCCCTTAGAGATGCCATGGTTGCCGAGGTCCGCACGGGCTCGGCGCAAGGCCGTCCGGTGGTGATCAATTGGGGGAGGGAAAGGAGAAGTAGCGCGCGAAGGGTGGTGACAAATATGGATTTCTACGTTCGGACATGCATGTCCGGTGGTCACATGAGCTTAAGAGATTTTGAGTGGCTGGGAATTTTTTTAGAACGTCATATGCACATGGCAGTTACTCCTTTGGGACCCATCAAATAACTTTTTCTAGTTCTAAGCCTACCGGCGACGGGCCTCGCTCCGCTCATCAGAAGTTAGCCTCCCTTTAGTATATGAATTTGGATCATAATATAATATAACAAACTTTACCTTGAGACAAATTTCATCTTGTAGCATGAACTTCAACAATCTCCTGAACAACAAAGAAAAACACTTGCTGGCGCCAACAACCACTTGGGCTAAATAGTTATACCAACCAAGCTCGAGCAAAGCTCAAACTTGGAAACAGGAACTGGCTTTGTCATCATATCAGCAGGATTATCATGAGTACTTATCTTGCATACCTTCAGTTTACCTTGAGCAACAATATCGCGCACATAATGATACTTGATATCAATGTGCTTTGTCCTCTCATGAAACATTTGATCTATAGTAAGGTATATTGCACTTTGACTGTCAGAAAACAAGTTAATGCAAGAATCATCTCCACAAAGCTCAACATACAAACCTTTCAACCAAACAGACTCTTTGCAAGCTTCATTAATTGCTATATATTCTGTTTCGGTCGTAGATTGGGCAACAACAGGTTGTAACGTTGCCTTTTAACTCACAACACATCCACCAACAGTGAACACATAACCTGTGAGGGATCTTCTCTTATCCAAATCGGCAGCAATCTGAATCCATATAGCCTATGAGTCCCTCACCGGTCTTGCCAAACTTCAAGCAAGCTTTGGATGTGCCACGAAGGTACCTGAAAATCCACTGAACATCTTTCCAATGTTCTTTACCATGATTAGCCATGTATCGACTGACCAAACTCATAGCATATGACAAATCAGGGCGAGAACAGACCATGACATACATCAAGGAACCAACATCACTAGAATATGGAACTTGTGACATGTATTCAATATCTCCATCAGTATTAGGACATTGCAATGCTGACAATATAAAGTGAGGAGAAATAGGTGTACTAACAGACTTTGCATCATGCATATTAAAACGATGAAGAACTTTCTGAATGTAATTTTACTGACTAAGAAATAACACACTAGATTTTCCGTCTATTGTAATTCCATACCTAGTATTTTCCTAGCAGCACCAAGATCCTTCATCTCAAACTCACTACTTAATTGTGACTTTAAAGTAGTGATCTCTTTCTTTCTCTTGGCAGCAATCAACATACCATCAACATATAACAACAAGTATATTGGTGATCCATTAACAAACTTAATGTAAACACAACTATCATACTGAGATCTCTTGAACTTATATGCAATCATAAACGAATCAAACCTTTTATACCACTGTCTTGGAGCCTGTTTCAAACCATAAAGGGACCTCTTTAGCTTATAAACAAGATCCTCCTTAGCAGGCACAACAAAACCTTCAGGTTGGTCCATATATATCTCCTCCTCAAGCTCACCATGCAGAAAAGCAGTCTTTACATCTAGCTGCTCAAGCTCAAGATCATGCATAGCGACAATACCAAAGAATGCACGAATGGAACTATGCTTCACAACCGGAGAGAATACATCATTATAATCAATACCTAGAATTTGGCTGAAACCTTTTGCTACTAACCTTGCCTTAAACCTCGGAGGATCATTAGGAGACAAACCTTTCTTTCTTTTAAATATCCACTTACAGCAGACAACCTTCTTTTATTTAGGCAAGGGCACAATATCCCATGCGCCATTCTTGTCTAGCGATTGCATCTCCTCTTGCATAGCAGAAATCCACTTCACGCTGTCAACGGATGCAACGACCTCAGTATATGTAGCAGGTTCAGTATCATGCTCCACCTGTTCGGCACAACTCAATGCATGATGAACAAGGTTACATTCTTCAATTAAATGAGGACGTGGACCTTTGTTACGCCTCGGTCTATCAGCAGCAATGGAACTATTTGTTTGCTGTAAAACAGGTGGTGAGTGCTGAACAACAGTGTTATCATTTTCAGCAACATCATTTTCTTTCTCCTCCACGTGCTCCACCTACACGCTAATCCTATGTTGTTCATCATCAGAATTATCAGAAAAATCAACAGCATCAATAACATCTGTAGATGAAATCTTGTAAAACATGATAGCCTCATTAAAGACTACATTCCTGCTATGCAAAACTTTCTTAGTTTTAGGATTTCATAACTTGTATGCCTTAACTCCTGAACCATAACCAAGAAACACACACTTAACAGCCCAATGCTCTAGCTTTCCATTATCAAGATGAGCATAAGCAGTGCAACCGAAAACTCTCAACTGTGAATAATCAGCAGATGAACCAGACCATACCTTAATAGGAGTTTTCTTATCAAACGGAATGCAAGGTGACATGTTTATCAAGTAACAAGCGATGGAGGCTGCTTCAACCCGAAAACGTCTATGCATACCAGCATTGGACAACATGCAGCGAGCCTTGGAGATGATGGTTCTGTTCATCCTCTCCGCCACACCATTCTGCCGAGGAGTATATGGGATGGTGTGGTGCTTGACAATGCCTTCGTCGCTGCAGTAATCATTGAAAACAGTAGAACAAAACTCCATGCCATTGTCAGTACAAAGCAATTTAACTTTCTTTTATGTTTGCTTCTCTACCATAACTTTCCACTTTCTAAAAGCATCAAACACATCAGATTTATGTTCTAGAAAGAAAGGCCACATTTTTCTGGAGTAATCATCTATGATAGTAAGCATGTAATTTGCACCACCAAGAGAAGTCTTGCGGGAAGGTCCCCACACATCAGCATGCACATAATCTAGAATCCCTTTAGTGGTATGAACGAAAGCATTGAATTTAACTCTTTTATGCTTACCAAAAATGCAGTGCTCACATAACTCAAACTTACTCAAATTGCAGCCATCTAGCAGGTTTCTCCTATGCAATTCTGCCATGCCATGTTCACTCATATGTCCAAGACGCATATGCCACAGATTAGTTTTACCAGGTTCATCGGGAATAACGACAACAAGCAATACCAGATAAAGTGCTACCTCTAAGAACATATAATTTTGCAGAATTCATATCAAAAATCATGTGAACGAGAGAACCTTTTGATACCTTCAGAACTCCGCGAGAACCGGAGTGTTTGTACCCATCAACATCAAGGGTACTGATAGAGATCAAATTTCTGGCCATGCCAGGTATGTGTCTCACATCCGTCAGAGTGCGTGTCATGCCATCCTGCATCTTGATCTGAACGGAGCCAATGTCCACGATCTCACGTGGGTTGTTATCTCCCATACGCACAACATCTCAACTCTGCACAAACTCATAAGAACTGAACCAGTCTTTGTTACAGCAAATATGAAACGACCATGCAGAATCAAGGATCCACTCATCATTACCAGAAACACAATCAGCAAACACAACTAGGCAATCACCATCATAATTATCACTGGAAACAACAACAGCCTTACCATCACCCCCAGATTTGTTTTTCGGTTGGTGTACCATTTCTTTTCTCTTTGTTCTGCAACTTCCAACAATCATCAATATTGTGGCTAGTTTTCTTACAATACTTGTAGAACTTACCATCTCATCCCTTGGACTTTGCGCGACCTCTGTCGGCCTTACTCTTACCTCTGTTGTAGCTGTTGTTTCTGTTCTCGGTCCTGCCTCGGACCTGCAGTGCTTCTGCCTTAAATGACGAACTCTCTGCCTGCACCATAGATTTCATGTTTTCCCTCTGCTGGAGGGCCTCATAAACTTCGGCACGGGTTAGTTCATCACAGCTGTATAACAAGGTGTCTCGAAAATTCGCAAAAGAATTAGGCAATGATACTAACAGTATAAGGCGAGATCCTCATCATCATAATTTACCTCCATGGACAGCACATCAGAAACGACCTCTCTAAAGATCGATAGGTGATTCATCATTGACGCACCCTCTTGCAGCTTGTGCAAGAACAACTTCATCTTCACGTGCATCTTACTGGTTAGATCTTTGGACATGCAGATCGATTCCAGTTTCAACCACAGCACCGCTGCAGATTTCTTAACCAACACTTCCTACAAGATATTGTTGGATAGATGAAGCTGAATTAATGAAAAAGCCTTACGGTCTTTCCTATTTTCATCATCGGTCTAGGTCTTGGCATCTGTAACGGCCCCAGATAGCACCCCTATTAGATTTTTGCTTGTTATTTTCTTTTAGTGCATCATCATGGCATCATGCATCATATCATCCATGCTTTTGACAAAATAAAATGATTTTATAAAACCTCCCTTGTCCTTCTTTAAATAAAACCCTAATCTTTGTCTCTCTCATATCTCTTATTTTGTAATTAAGCTTTCCAACAAATAATTTTTTTGTTTAAAAAGGTGTTTTGTTTCGAATAACAAACAAAGTAAATATTTTGAAAACAAAATTTTAAATCTATCTCACACCTTTGCCTCAGATTCAAAATATAAAAGCATTTGAATTCAAAAGTTTTCAACTAAAAACAGAAAAAGGAAAAAAAACAGAAAACCCCCCTAGGCCTCTCTCTCTCTCCCGGCCCAGCCCTCTCTCTTTCTCTTTTCTTCTCCACCCCGTCGGCCCAGCCCACCACTTCTTCCTCCAGCCCGATACCCTTTCGATCCCACCCCCTTTTTCCTTCGTCCTCGTCAGCGTGGAGAGCGACAGGAGCACGAGGACGACGTGCTCGCTGCCCGCCACCATGCCATCCACGCCCGCCTCCTTTTGCCCTTCCCGAACCCTAGACGCGCCCATCTCTTCCCTCTCCGCCGCCGCCACCCTCTTCTTCCTCCCCTTTTATTTTCTCTGTAAGCCACCGTGTACCACCTCGCCATGGCGCCACCTCCTCGGACCGCCCCTCGCCAAGATAAATCCACCAGGAGATGCGCCTGGTTGTCCTCGTTCACCACGCCACAGGAATCGAGCCGGGACGCACAACATCAACGCCAAGGTCGCCGTTCCCCTTCCTCGGCCGTCTTCGTTTTCTTCGAATTCCGGCGACCCCTTTCCTCCTCCGGCCAAACCGAGCCCTCCAACGTGTTCCTGGTGAGCTCACGCATCCCCTGCACATTCTCTCCCCTCTCCTTGCTTCCTGGTTCGTTTTCTCGTCGTTGATGCCGACGCCATGCCCGCAGATCCTCGCCGTCGGTGATGCTCCGACGACCTTCAGGTGACGGCGCCGCCACTCCCTGGTCCGCCTCGACGAGGCGCACCCGACGCCTCCTTCCGCGCACCCTGGGACGCTCTGCAGTGCCCGCGCGCGCCATGCCGACGCGCGGTGATCACCGCCCCGCGCGCAGCAGCCCCGCGTCGAGCACCTTCAGCGCATGCTTGCAAGCTTTGCCACGTCGACAAGCCAGCGTGGCGCCCGGCCCCACAAGTCACCGTCTGTGGCTAGCCAGCCCTCCGGTGAGAAAACCCCAGCCAGATCTAGATCTAAACATGTTTGCGAAAAGGCCCCTGCCTTTTTGTTCTCCTCAACCCGCAGCCCCTGCCTGTGTCCATTTTCGAGAAAGCCCCCTGCACCTTTTGTAATGAACCCGGGGTCCTCCCCCCTTTTCAAAAATTAAATCTGGACCCTTTCCTATTTAAAATAATTTCTATTTTCTATTTTAAATACTAAAAACCTAATCTATTTAATAACTTTTAAATGGTAATTCAAAATAAGAAGTGTTATATATGAATTTTGATCAGAAAAATGTGCTGATCATGAATATGCCATCCATGCTTGTTGTTGCATCATGCATCATATAATTTCGTGCTAGTTTGCAATACCACATAATATGGAACATATGGAATATGTGGGATATAACTATTTGTTGTCCCGGTTCCATTTAAACTTGAAGTAGCTCACCCTTGCCATGCTACTGCCATGCTAACAACCATTTAACTTTGCCAGTAGAAATGCAACTCTTACTCTAACTTGATTGTCCGGGGTTCCGACTCCGCTTAAATTGGATAAGTGCATTGCATCATCGATGCCATGTCATGCATATCATCTTCATCATGCCGGTTCTTCTTTCGTAGTAGTAAGACTTGCACCCGTTGTTTGTCCAGCATTTGCTTCTTCCTGGATAGGATCACGAAGTGTTGATGTGAGATACGACGAGTTCTCCGACAAGTTCTTCTGCAGCTTTTCACAGGCGAGCCCACCTCCACCTATTTTGTATTTTGCTCTCCCTCGCACTGCTATCCTTATGTTGCGATTCTTTATCGAGCCACGTGTCCTATCCCACTTGTTTACCATAATAATCCTATATGTATCATTCCTTACCCATAGCCGTTGCTTAATGTTTGAGCCTTGCGAGTCGTACGCGTGTTTAGGCTCTGTTGTTTATCTCGATCTGTTATCGGGATATCTTGGGTTGTTCGGAGGTTATCACATGCTATATCAGTTGTTGGAGATACACATGCTTTACTTATTTGTTAACAACTAAAATTGTAAGCAGAGGCATCTGTGAGCCCCTTTGCGAAAGCATCGGAACTTTGACTCGCTAATGTCCCCTAGGACCCGAGTTCTTGTTATCCTGTTCCGAGACCGAGCGCTCTAACCACACGTGGGTATGCTTACCGGGTCTCCCCTCGACCACTGCCAGAATCTACAGCTTTGTCCAGTCGCCACAACTAGTTTGAATGTTTGTTTGTTTCTCCCGGGCGTGCAAGCATGTTTCTTTGTGGTCAGATGATATGATGTTACTTTTGGGGAAGCCATGAGTGCCTTGTAACCTCGTTGCCTCTTGCACACTCGTAGGATGCGGTACGTATTGTTAAGAGGTCATCCCCTAGTGGGCTCTGATCCTCTTAGCCGTAGACGCAAGCAGCTAAGTCCGCTTCGGAGCACGGCCGGACTTCGATACGGGTTAACTTAGTTAGGTGGCTTCCTAGACATTGTTGTCGTGAAGGAGAGTGCGTGTCGTGATATCCACCTGTCGTAAGTGGGTTGAGCGTGCGTGTGCGCACATTTGGGCACCCCTGCAGGGTTACAATCTTATCGATAAGCCGCGTCTGTGGTTATGGACGACTTGGAGCTGTATGACTTGATCATAGAACAACTTACACCTTTATGTTGATGCTAATAATTTGCTAATAACTTGTATAGTAATATAGCATTATTACAATGGCTACCTAATAAAACTTGTTCACCGTTGAGTGCCTTTTACATTGCCTCTTCGCTTTGTTGAAGGGGATATGTGTAATCGGCTGGGTTATGTTTGTGTAGTATTTATCTGTTACCTTATGCGCTCTCTTATCTTATCTGAGTAGACGGATGTTGTAGTGTGTCTCTATTGGTTATAGTTTTGCTGCCGCTAAACCTACCATATAGCCCCAGGCGATATATATATACTCGCCCGGCGAGCATAGCCATTTCTAGTCTCGCTAAGTACGTGCCGGAGTTCGTTCCTTGGTACTTACTCTCGCCTTTTCTTTTTCTCTTCTGTTCCCTCCCTTTTGTCGGCAACCGATGGCCCGACTTCGACAGGTACAAGATGACGACGTTAGCAAGGTTACCCTTCCGGCTTGGCCTGGGCAGGGTTATGGACGCTACTGGTTATATTCAGGACTCTTAGTCCAATTTGTATCTTGTCCGTACTCGGACGTATTCGATCTTCTGTATGATTTGGATCTTTGTATTGTATATTTGTATCTTGACTCGTTGGAGTCGTTGTTGTAATATATGTTCTTGTGGGCTCTATTGTAATCCTGTTGTGATGTTACCGCTCGTGTTAATTCCTATGGCATCACGTGTGTGATTCGTCGTGCACGTCGTGTCGGAGGGCGTCTCTGAATCGATATCGTGCGGATTTCGGCGGGATAGCTGGAATCCTCATGGTACCGGTTTCGGGGCGTCACAGCATCTTTCTTGCCAAATCCATCAAGAGCTTCATCCAGATCAGAAGATTGGGTCAGGATCGCCCTCATCTTCACTTGCCACCGAGAAAATCTCGTGGTATAATCCAGCTGCGGTAGATCGAACTTCAAGAAAGACATGTCGCAAAACCCTAGATTAAAACACGGGCTCTGATACCACTTGTTATAAAAGCGACAAGCAAATAACGAAGAACAATAAAGGTAAACGCAGCGGAGACACAAGATTTAACGTGAAAACCCCCTTTCAACACAAAAGGGGAAAAAATGACGGGCGCCAGCCAGCAAAACTTCACTATATCGGGGAGTGTTTACAAATGCCGTGGGTTATCTTATAATCTGATAAACCCTAGCCGGCGGCTTACAAGATGTATATATAGGCAGTGCCAACAATCCGTACTGTACCGCTGGGCCGAAGCGTAGCGGAGTCTGAAGTTAGCCTCCCTTTAGTATATGAATTTGGATCACAATATAACAGACACACATAGGGTGGCGGTTCTATCTGGCGTCGATGACATGCTTGTCAAGGATTCAATAACGATGATGGCTTTAGAAATATGTGCATGAGGTGCTCGTTGAGAGTCTGCTGAACCGGATGTGTGCCCTGGTTCGCCATAAGATGACTCAGTGATGTTCGGGGTGCCTAGATGATGGGATTTTTTTATGGTTTTAGGGCATAGAGCCTTGATGCCATGCTGCATGCATGATCTTTACCCATTGTTGAGCTTCTAGGTGTTGTGTGTTGATTTCAGGTTGTTTGATGTATGCTCGTACAAACTCTTTGTTAAATAAAAGTTGAATCCATCTTTTGAATATGGAAGCCGGGGCCTCCACCTCCTCTTTTTAAAAGAATCATATAAGTAAAGATAAATTAGCTTCCACAATGTTTAATATTAGTGAATGGAGGATATATATATATATATATATATATATATATATATATATATATATATATATATATATATAGGACATATTCATACTACACCCGGGTGTAGTTACACCCACGCGTGTTTCTCATAATCTAGAGAGTATCTATCATACCGGATGGTATGTACATGTAGTATGAAGTATATAAAACTATTTTGGAAGTATATATACTACTTTGCAGGCAGTATGTACATTTTTTTACGTAGACTCATTTTATACGTATACATATGCATGTATTTCGGATATATAGTGCAAACTATGGGTTCACTTGCATTTTTTTCACAAAACTTTATTTGGAATATCTTAGATATAGTATACGAACATACTCAAACCGATAAAGTATCATAGATACTTCCGTATGGTAGTATATTAGACATGGGTGTAACTACACCCAGGGGTAGGAAGTATTTATCCTATATATATATATATATATATATATATATATATATATATATATATATATATATATATAAAGTAAGGTGATGTTATTTGATTGAGAATTAAGTTAGTTCTAGTTCAACTATGAAATACCCGCGTCCATCAAATAAAAAACTTAAAAAGCTTGATTATCTCCGTACTAGGTAAAAGGCTCACATTTAAGGAATAAGACGGTCGAGCTCACATTTAAGGAATATAAGATGGCCGGTTTATATTACCTAAAAGTCCAACTGACTTTTCTTATGAAATCAACCGTCAAATCATTTTGTGTCGAATAAACCGATTTTTTTAAATTTACTCTGCAGTCGTGTACATCTTTTTTCTGCATATGCAATTTTTTCAATACTAGCTGCACATTTTCTCGAAAGAAAAAGTTGCATATCTATATATTTTATAAAGAAATGTTTACTCGATTCTTTAACTAACATGCAAGGTAACATCATCTATTCTTCTAACTAACGTATTTTCATCTCACTAGTATTCATTAATGACGGTCTATTTCTATATCCAAGCTATCTACATCGTTTATTCTTCCAGTCATCTAATTGTCCACATTATTAATGTTTAGCTGTCAAATCCACAATCATTTGGGTTCGAGTAAATTTAGCCTCTCCATCATTGTGACCAACTAAATATTATGTATTCTGCAGAAAACTTTATTTCCATGCATCTTATACGTACCTTTCATTTACAAAAAAGAATCTCCAAATAGATTTTCTCCCTGCAGCATGCGGTTGTGCTTCTAGTTTCTAAAAAGTAGAAGTAATTTTTTAATGCATATTTTTTTGATAAAAAATATATTAATATTCCGAAGATATCAATTACACTCGGCTTCACACCAACAAAGTGTCACGAAAGACATCTACGATACACACAACTTGAAAAAGAAAGCTAAACATGAAAGAAAAATGAGTCGTGCCATAATGATCAATTCTCTCAACAGCAGCACCAACCACCACCAAAAATAACACCCGAAATACAAAATGTCTCCAAAAGAGACGCCACTAAGAAGAAAACAGTGTACAAGAGACATTGTTGTACGATTCAAGATCTTAGATTTTCACTCGAGAGAAGTCTTCAGCAAGGCCATTTCTGGACACAACCAATGAAAATCAGACCTTAGGCTTTCACCTTGAACACTCGAGGAGAAGCACCAAAAATGAAAACCTCCAATGCTATCGCCCCCACTTGCCACTACTGCTCCTGAACGTTATCAAACATCAGGATCGCATGTGTCATATCCAGAGTAGGCGGGAAAGTTCCACAAGCAAAATCCAAGCACCAAATTGTGAAGCAAAGCTTCCATCACCTCCAAGGTCCCATCGGCCATTACTAGTCCTCCAATCCCATCCATCAAGACCTTCTCCACCAATATTTACACCATGGAAATTGAGATATACCGCTTGTCCCATAGTGTTAACAAACCGTGGAGCTTCATGTTGCGTCCTCATGAACCCGTGTAGGCTAATGTGGACGCGCATGACCGGGGTCTATCAGATCTGAGTATCTAGGGTGTTGTGATAGTCCGCGAAGGAATTCAACAGTAGTTCCGAAACACGTCGACGGTCAGATAGAGGAGGACCAATTAGACAGATCGTTGCCGTGATGCGAGGAAGGAACTAAGACCGCCACCTTCAATAGGCAGAACGACAACTCCCCATGCTAGTGCCCAACGATGGACTCGAGATTTCAGCGGGCAGCACCGCCAGCACCCGCACCACGCGGAGATGACGAGATGAACCAAACTGAGCCCCCAAACCAACCATCGTGCCGCCCTAATAGCCACAACGGCCGCCAAAGTTGGCTAGGAAGTTCGGGGCCGCCGCGTCGTCATCTATCTCCGCTGAAAGAGCCAAGCCGTTCAGGACCGCCATGAAGCCCCGATCGAAGACCCCCCACCACCACCACCGATCGCATGAGGGGATGAGAGCCCGCCACCGCCCTCAGCCTGCGGACTTTGACCGATAGTGTCTGATGGTGTGTGCTCTTAGTACACAGACACGCTGTTGGGGAACCCCAAGAGGAAGGTGTGATGAGCACAATAGCAAGTTTTCCCTCAGTACGAAACCAAGGTTTAATCGACCAGTAGGAAAAAGACGTGACTTCTAAAGGTGTTGCTGGTTGACTAGTGGCAGGGCGCACTACCGGTGTCAGCAACAAGTGCAACCTGCACACAACACAACCAAAGTACTTTGCCCCAACTTACAGTGAGGTTGTCAATCTCACCGGTTTGCTGAACACAAAGGATTAGACGTATCGAATGGAAGGAGATGTTTGTAGAAAGTAAACAGAGTGCAGTTGAATTTATCAGTAAAGGAGGAAATAGGACCGGGGTCCACAGCTCACTAGAGGTGTTTCTCCATAAAGAAATAGCATGTTGGGTGAACAAATTACAGCTAGGCAATTGATAGAATATCGACCATACATGACAAGATGATTACTATGAGATTTGGTATTGGGCATTACAACATAATACATAGACCATAATCCAACTGCGTCTATGGCTAATAATCCACCTTCAGGTTAGCGTCCGCACCCCTTTCATTATAAAGTTGCAAGCAACATACTATCGCATTAAGCAATATGTGTAAAGTAAATAATAGAATTGCCCTCAGATAAAACATTGTTGTTTTCTCCCTAGTAGCAACAACACATCTACAATCTTAGAAGTTATAAAGTCACTCTCCCAAAAAACTAGAGGCATTAACCTACTATCGAGCATAAATACCCCCTCTTGGAGTCACAAGTATCCACCTGGCGAGAGTTTCTACTAGCAACGGAGAGCATGCAAGATCACAAATAACATATGACATGAATATATAATCAATCTCAACATCGTATTCAAAATTCATCGGATCCCTGCAAACCAAACATATATGATTACATATAGATGATCTTGATCATGTAGGGCAGCTCACAAGATCGATACATGAAGCACAAAGTGGAGAAGACAACCATCTAGCTACTATTATGGACCCATAGTCCACAGATGAACTACTCACGCATCACTTCGGAGGCGGGCATGGCGATGTAGATGCCTCCGACAATGATTTCCCCCTCCGGCAGGGTGCCGGGAAGAGCTTCAGAACCCCCCGAGATGGGTTCTGCGATGGCAGCCGCGACTGAACTTTTCATGGATGGAGGCTCGGGTCTCCAGGGTTTTCCCGAGAAGATGTATAAATAGGCGGGGAATTTAGGTCGGTGGGGCGCTTGGTGGCCCCAGGCCACCCCTAGGCGCGAGCCAGGTCCAGGCCGCGCCTAGGGTAGGTCTGGACGACCTGCTGCGCCTCTTCGACCACCCTCTGGACTTCGTCTTCGTTTCGGTAAAATATTGACTTCAGCTTTTGTTTCGTCCAATTCCGAGAATATTTCATGTACAACTTTTTTGAAATACAAAAAAAATAGAAAACAGTGATCTGGCACTGTGGCATCTTGCTAATAGGTTAGTGCCGGAAATCATGTAAAAGTGCAACGAAGTGTAAGCAAAACATATATGAATTGGTGAAAAACAAGTATGTAGCATCAAAAATTAAAGATACGTTTGAGACGTATGAGCGTCCCCAAGCTTAACTCCTGCTCGTTCTCGAGTAGGTAAGTGATAACAAAATAATTTTTGAGGTGACTGATACGTCTCCAACGTATCTATAATTTCTTATGTTCCATGCTAGTTTTATGACAATACCTACATGTTTTATTCATACTTTATATCATTTTGATGCATTTTCCGGTACTAACCTATTAACAAGATGCCGAAGCACCAGTTCTCGTTTTACTGCTGTTTTTGGTTTCGAAATCCTACACAGGAAATATTCTCGGAATTGGACGAAACAAAAGCCCACGGCCCTATTTTCCACGGAGGATTCCAGAACATCGAAGAAGAGTCGGAGACGGCCAGCAGGGGGGCCACACCATAGGGGGGCGCGGCCCACCCTCCTGGCGCGCCCAGGTATGGGGAGCCCACCCCCTGGCCCATCCGAGGCTGCCCTTCCACCTGTATATTCTCCCAGATGCGAAAACCCTAAAGATATCAGTCATATTCCACGAAAAGTTACGTAGCCGCCGCCATCGCGAAGCCAAGTTCGGGGGACAGAAGTCTCTGTTCCGGCACGCCGCCGGGACGGGGAAGTGCCCCCGGAATCCATCTCCATCGACTCCATCATAATCTTCATTGCCGTTGCTGTCTCCCATGATGAGGAGGGAGTAGTTCTCCCCCGAGGAGACAATAGTTCTCCCATTTATTCAATTATGTGATCATTGTTGAGAGTGTCCACTAGTGAAAGTATGATCCCTAGGCCTTGTTTCTAAGTATTGAAACACCATTTCCAACAAGTTCTGCTACATGTTCGCTTGCTGCCATTTTTATTTCAGATTGCAATTACTACTTACAATCCTCCATATTACTTGTATTTCACTATCTCTTCGCCGAACTAGTGCACCTATACATCTGACAAGTGTATTAGGTGTGTTGGGGACACAAGAGACTTCTTGTATCTTAATTGCAGGGTTGCTTGAGAGGGATATCTTTGACCTCTACCTCCCTGAGTTCGATAAACCTTGGGTGATTCACTTAAGGTAAACTTGCTGCTGTTCTACAAACCTCTGCTCTTGGAGGCCCAACACTGTCTACATGAATAGAAGCGTGCGTAGACATCAAGCTATTTTCTAGCGCCGTTGTCGGGGAGGTAAGGTAAAAGGTATTCACATCCTCCGACTACTAAGCTATTTCCTAGCACTGTTGCCGGTGTGTGAGTGCTCGAAGCTATTTCCTTTAGATTCTGCAATCATATCTTTTTGTTTCTTGTTTTTATTTTTCACTAGTTAGGCATAATGGAAAACAACAAAAAATTTAGTGAGCTTTTTATTCTTTTTCCTAAGTTAAGACATGAATTGTTTGATGCGAAAATTAAAAAAACCTATGGAACCTTATTTGCATGCTAGTAGCAATGTTATTAGTATGAACGCAATTACTGCTAATGCTATGGAAAAGTCTAAGCTTGGGGAAACTAGTTTTTATGATCTTTTTAGCTTCCCATCTTTAGGGGAGAAAATTTGCTCTGATAATACTTTATCTCCCATATGCGATAACTCTAATGATGCTTGTGATATTTTAAATCCACCTACTGAAAGTATTCCTTTCAAGATACCTATGAAAATTGTTGAACTTGCTATGAACAATTGCTATTTTGGAGATGGGACTGTCCATCCTAGTGATCATTTACTCTTTATACATGAATTATGCAAGTTGTTCGAGAGTGCAGGTATTTTAAAGGACCAAGTTAAGAGGAAGCTATTCTCTGTATCTCTGAAGGGCAGAGCTGCGGAGTGGTATAAGATGCTGAAGAATGGTCGATCTATTGGTTGGGAGGAAATTGTACCTCTCTTTTATTCTAAATTTTATCCTCCCCATGAAGTGCATGTTGATAGGAATTACATTTATAACTTTTATCCTCGTGATGGAGAGAGTATTTCCCAAGCATGGGCGAGACTGAAGTCACTAATGCTCAAATGTCCCATTCATGAGCTCCCCCGTAATGTTATTATTAATAATTTTTATGCAAGGCTTTCAGGACACCACAAGGACTATCTAGATGCCTGTTTGGAGGGATCTTTCACAAGCAAGGAGGTTGAAGCTAGATGGGATCTTCTTGAAAGAATTCAAAGCAATACTGAAGATTGGGAGAACGACAAAGGTAAAGAATCAGGTATAAACTATGAGTATGATTGCATTAAGTCTTTCGCTCAAACTGCTGTTTTTCAAGAGCTTAGTGCTAAATATGGTCTTGATCCTCAAATTATTGTTGATTGTTGTAGAGCCTTTGCTTCTCATATTATTCCTAAAGAAAACTGGTACATGTATCATGAACCTTTTAAAGACACTTGCATGGAAAATGAAATTGTTGTTAATGATTGCAATAAACATGCCCAAACTTCTGAAAATACTATTTCTTATAAGCATGTTAATTTTTGTGGAATGCATAGACCTTGTGGAATTAATCAAATCGAAGAAGAATATTGTATCCATCACAGGAATGAAAAAACTAGAAAGTGGTCTAGGGCTCTAGATGATCTTGGTGAAAAAGTTTATGCCGTCTATCCTTTTATTTGTGAACTTTGCCATGAAGTGGGTCATTTTAATTTTCAATGTTCTGGTCATGATGATAGTATTTCGAATTTAATGAGTACTTCAGGTCTATATTGTGATAACATGATCACTTCTAATCAGCATGATGAACTTACTTTATTTTTGGGGTGTGAAGAGTTATTAAGAAAAATTTCTTTGTTAGATATGAGTGATCTTGATATGAATAGTGTGTTGCATGGATGTTATCTCTATTGTGTTAATAATTTCCATGACAACACCTACATACAAAGTGTTATAAAGGATGGGACTTTACCAAAATATGACAGGACTAATATGTGTTTTGTTCTTATTAATGAAAGAGAGGTATCCTCCCAAGTTTCTTCTATTGTTTCTAATAATAAACCAGGTTATGTGGAGAAGCTTCCTTTCAAGCCTCTCCCTCCTAAAGTGAAAAGAAGAAGAAGAAGGGAACGAAGAAGAAGAAGACTAAAATGAGAGAGGAAACGATATCTTCTCCCAAACTTGTTGCTCCTATTACAATTGATACTTATAATTCTGAATTCGATGATTCTGAACTTGATGATGAACCTATGCCTGTTACTTATATTAGTGATCATGATTGGGAAAAGCACACTTCTTTTGATATTAAAGATCTCTGGGACACTAATTCTGAAAATGATGATGTTAATAATTGCCATAGTATTAGTACTATCCATGTTTCTTCCCATGATGATATAGAAAGTTCTAAACTTGGGGAAGCTGGTTTTGATGAGCATGATATTTTTAGTCCCCCAACCATGGAGGAGAAAATTTACTTTGATGATACTTTACCTCCTATATATGATTACAATGATGACTATCATATTTTCAGTCCACCTACTATTGAGGAGGAAATTAATTATGATTACAATATGCCTCCTATATATGATGATTATGGTGATGAGAATAATAATGATAGCTATTTTATTGAATTTGCTCCCACTACAATTAATAGTAATGACTATGCTTATGTGGAGAGTAATAATTTTATGCATGTAGCTCATGATAAGAATATGTTTCATGTGATAGTTATATTGTTGAGTTTGTTCATGATGCTACTGAAAATCTTTATGAGAGAGGACAATATGGTTGTAGGGATTTTCATGTTACTAAAACACCTCTCTTTTTGCTGAAAATCTTGAAGTTGCGCTTGTCTTGTCTTCCTATGCTTATTGCATTATGCTTACATGACTTGTTTATTTACAAGATTCCTTTTCATAGGAAGTGGGTTAGACTTAAAAGTGTTTCTTATTTGCTTTTGATGCTCTCTTTTGCTTCAACTCTTATTTCTTGCGAAAGCATCATTAAAATTACTGAGCCCATCTTAATGGCTATAAAGCACTTCTTGGGAGATAACCCATGTTTTTATTTTGCTACTGTATTGTTGTGTCTTGGAAGTTGTTACTACTGTAGCAACCTCTCCTTATCATGTTTATTTCGTTTTTGTGCCAAGTAAAGTCTTTGATAGAAAGTTGATACTAGATTTGGATTTCTGCGCAGGAACAGATTTTTAGCTGTCACGAATTTGAGTTGTTCTCTCTGTAGAAAAATCTAAAAATCTTGAAAACATTCATGAGTAATCCTCAGATATGTACGCAACTTTCATTCAATTGGAGATTTTCCATCTGAGCATGTTAAGTGCCTCTAAAAAATTCGTCTTTACGGAGTGTTCTATTTTGACAGATTATGCCTTTTATTTCGCATTGCCTCTTTTACTGTGTTTGAGTGGGTTTCTTTGCTCCATTAAATTTCAGTAACCTTGGGTAATGTCCAGAAGTGTTTTGAATGATTGTGTCCTTGCTGAACATGTGAATTTTTGATTATGCACTAACCCTCTAATGAGATTGTTTTGAGTTTGGTGTGAAGGAAGTTTTCAAGGATCAAGAGAGGAGGATGATATAATATGACCAAGAAGAGTGAAAAGTATAAGCTTGGGATGCCCCCGTGGTTCATCCCTGCATATTTCGAGAAGACTCAAGCGTCTAAGCTTGGGGATGCCCAAGGCATCCCCTTCTTCATGAACAAACTTATCAGGTCATCTCTAGTGAAACTATATTTTAATTCCATCACATCTTATGTGCTTTATTTGGAGCGTCTGTGTGCTTTTATTTTCGTTTTGTTATCTTAGTTCTCTGAATAAATTGGATCCTATCTTGTTTGGGAGAGAGACACGCTCCGCTTTTTCATTTTAATACTCCTATTCTTCACTTATATTTGTTGAGTATTCAGTTTTCGCACTGTGTAGCTTCTAGCTCTTGGTTTTCATGTATCTCTTGTTCAGAGCTAGTTATTTTATAGAAAGTACTCTCTTACTTCACTTATATTTGTTTTGAGAGTTTCTTGCTATTTGGTTGGAAACAGAAAATGCTTCATGTGGTAGTTGGTATATTGTCTTGAATAGTTTGATACTTGGCAATTGTTTTGAGCTCTCAAGTAGATCATGTTTAAGCTCTTGCATCATGTAGTTTAAATCTATTAGTGGAGAACTACTGTAGAGCTTGTTGAAATTTGGTTTGCATGATTGGTCTCTCTAAGGTCTAGATATTTTCTGGTAAAAGTGTTTGAGCAACAAGGAAGACAGTGTAGAGTCTTAAAATGCTTGTAATATGTTCTTATGTAAGTTTTGCTGTACCGGTTCATACTTCTGTTTGCTTCAAACAACCTTGCTAGCCAAAGCCTTGTACTGAGAGGGAATGCTTCTCGTGCATCCAAAACCTTGAGCCAAAACTTATGCCATTTGTGTCCACCATAACTACCTACTATGTGGTATTTTTCTGCCATTCCAAGTAAATTGCTTGCGTGCTACCTTTAAATCGTTTCAAAAAAATTCATTCCTTGTTTTTGCAATACATAGCTCATGGGAAAGTAGCCTAAAAAATTATTGTGGTAAGGAATATGTCGCTTGTGTATCTTAGTTCTTATAAGTTGCTTGTTGAGCGGTAACCATGTTGATACGTCTCAAACGTATCTATAATTTCTTATGTTCCATGCTACTTTTATGATGATACTCACATGTTTTATACACATTATATGTCATATTATGCATTTTCCGGCACTAACCTATTGATGAGATGCCGAAGAGCCGATTGTCTGTTTTCTGCTGTTTTTGGTTTCGAAATCCTAGTAAGGAAATATTCTCGGAATTGGACGAAATCAACGCCCAGGGGCCTATTTTTGCACGAAGCTTCCAGAAGTCCGAAGAGGAAACGAAGTGGGGCCACGAGGCGGCGCCACAGTAGGGCGGCGCGGCCCAGGTGCTGGCCGCGCGGCCCTAGCGTGTGGGCCCCTCGTGACTCTCCCGACTCTGCCCTTCCGCCTACTTAAAGTCTTCGTCGCGAAACCCCCAGTACGGAGAGCCACGATACGGAAAACCTTCCAGAGACGCCGCCGCTGCCAATCCCATCTCGGGGGATTCAGGAGATCGCCTCCGGCACCCTGCCGGAGAGGGGAATCATCTCCCGGAGGTCTCTTCATCGCCATGATCGCCTCCGGATCGATGTGTGAGTAGTCCACCCCTGGACTATGGGCCCATAGCAGTAGCTAGATGGTTGTCTTCTCCTCGTTGTGCTATCATGTTAGATCTTGTGAGCTGCCTATCATGATCAAGATCATCTATCTGTAATTCTACATGTTGTGTTTGTTGGGATCCGATGAATATTGAATACTATGTCAAGTTGATTATCAATCTATCATATATGTTATTTATGTTCTTGCATGCTCTCCGTTGCTAGTAGAGGCTCTGGCCAAGTTGATACTTGTGACTCCAAGAGGGAGTATTTATGCTCGAGAGTGGGTTCATGCCTCCATTAAATGCAGGACGAGTGACGAGAAAGTTCTAAGGTTGTGGATGTGCTTGTTGCCACTAGGGATAAAACATCGATGCTTTGTCTAAGGATATTTGTGTTGATTACATTACGCACCATACTTAATGCAATTGTCTCGTTGTTTGCAACTTAATGCTTGGAAGGGGTTCGGATGATAACCTGAAGGTGGACTTTTTAGGCATAGATGCATGTCTGGATAGCGGTCTATGTACTTTGTCGTAATGCCCTGATTAAATCTCATAGTACTCATCATGATGTATGTATGTGCATTGTTATGCCTTCTTTATTTGTCAATCGCCCAACTGTAATTTGTTCACCCAACATCTGTTTATCTTATGGGAGAGACACCACTAGTGAACTGTGGACCCCGGTCCTATTCTTTAGATCTGAAATACAATCTACTGCAATTGTTCTTTACTGTTCTTTGCAAACAATCATCATCTTCCGCACAATACGTTTAATCCTTTGTTACAGCAAGCCGGTGAGATTGACAACCTCACTATTACGTTGGGGCAAAGTACTTTGATTGTGTTGTGCAGGTTCCACGTTGGCGCCGGAATCCCTGGTGTTGCGCCGCACTACACTCCGCCGCCATCAACCTTCAACGTGCTTCTTGGCTCCTACTCGGTTTGATAAACCTTGGTTTCTTTCGAGGGAAAACTTGCTATCAGTACGCATCACACCTTCCTCTTGGGGTTCCCAACGGACGTGTGTTAATTGCACGCATCAAGCATATTTTCTGGCGCCGTTGCCGGGGAGATCAAGACACGCTACAAGGGGAGTCTCCCACATCCAATCTCTTTAGTTTGTTTTTGTCTTGCTTTACTTTATTTTATTTACTGCTTTGTTTGCTTCTTATATCAAAAACACAAAAAAGTTAGTTGCTAGTTTTACTTTATTTACTGTCTTGTTCTCCATATTAAAAACACAAAAAAATTAGTTACTTGCATTTACTTTATTTAGTTTGCTTTATTTACTACTGCTAAAATGGGTACTGTTGAGAATACTAAGTTGTGTGACTTCACTAGCACAAATAATAATGATTTCCTATGCACACCTATTGCTCCACCTTGCTACTACAGCGAATTCTTTGAAATGAAACCCGCTTTCTTGAATCTTGTTATGAGAGAGCAATTTTCTGGTGTTAGTTCCGATGATGCTTGCTGCCCATCTTAATAATTTTGTTGAACTATGTGAAATGCAAAAGTATAAGGATGTAGATGGTGATATTATAAAATTGAAATTGTTTCCTTTCTCTTTAAGAGGAAGAGCTAAAGATTGGTTGCTATCTCTCGCCTAGAAATAGTATTGATTCATGGACTAAATGTAAGGATGCTTTTATTGGTAGATATTATCCTCCCGCTAAAATTATATCTTTGAGAAGTAGCATAATGAATTTCAAGCAATTAGATAATGAACATGTTGCTCAAGCATGGGAGAGAATGAAATCTTTGGTGAAGAATTTCCCTACCCATGGAGTGACTACTTGGATGATCATCCAAACCTTTTATGCAGGACTGAATTTTTCTTCGCGGAACCTATTGGATTCAGCTGCTGGAGGTACCTTTATGTCCATCACTTTGGGGGCGGCAACAAAGCTTCTTGATGATATGATGACAAATTACTCTGAATGGCACACGGAAAGAGCTCCACAAGGTAAGAAGGTAAATTCTGTTGAAGAAACCTCCTCCTTGAGTGATAAGATTGATGCTATTATGTCTATGCTTGTGAATGGTAGATCTAATGTTGATCCTAGTAATGTTCCTTTAGCTTCATTGGTTGCCCAAGAAGAATATGTTGATGTGAATTTCATTAAAAGTAATAATTTCAACAACAATGCTTATAGGAATAATTCTGGTAGCAACTATAGGCCATATCCTTCTGCTAATGGTAATAGTTATGGTAATTATTATGGGAATTCTTACAAAAATAATAGGAATGTACCCCCTGGTCTTGAAGCCATGCTTAAAGAATTTATTGGTACACAAACTGCTTTTAACAAATCTGTTGAGGAAAAGGTTGATAAAATTGATATTCTTGCTTCTAAGGTTGATAGACTTGCCTCTGATGTTGATCTTTTAAAATTGAAATTTATGCCTAATAAGGATAATGAAAATAAGATTGTTACTACAGCAAATGCCATCCAAGTTCGAATTAATGAAAATATTAGATTGATGGCTGAATTGCATGCTAGGTGGGAAAGAGAAGAAAATGAAAAACTAGCTAAAGAGAATAATGTAGCTAAAGTTTGGACTATTACCACCACTAGTAATGTTAATGATTCACATGTTGCTACACCTCCTACTATCAACGGTAAAATAATTGGTGTTGGCAATGTTACTACTCCTAGTGCAAAGCCTGCAAAATTGCTTGAACCTGCTAAAACTGCTGAAATTTTTCAAAATATTGGGGACAATGATTCCATTGCTGTAGGTCATAATGATTTAGATATTGATGATTGTCACATCTCTGAAGTTATAAAGTTCTTACAAAAACTTGCTAAAAGTCCCAATGCTAGTGCTATAAATTTGGCCTTTACAAAACATATTACAAATGCTCTCATAAAATCTAGAGAAGAGAAACTAAAACTTGAAACTTCTATTCCTAGGAAGTTAGAAGATGGTTGGGAGCCCATCATTAAGATAAGGGTCAATGATTTTGATTGTAATGCTTTATGTGATCTTGGTGCAAGTATTTCTGTTATGCCTAAGAAAATTTATGATATGCTTGACTTGCCACCATTGAAAAATTGTTATTTGGATGTTAATCTTGCTGATAATATTATAAAGAAACCTTTGGGGAGGATTGATAATGTTCGTATTATGGTTAACAATAACCTTATCCCCGTTGATTTTGTTGTCTTGGATATTGAATGCAATGCATCTTGTCCCATTATATTGGGAAGACCTTTTCTTCGAACTGTTGGTGCCACCATTGATATGAAGGAAGGTAATATTAAATATCAATTTCCTCTCAAGAAAGGTATGGAACACTTCCCTAAAAAGAGAATTAAGTTACCTTATGATTCTATTATTAGAACAAGTTATGATGTTGATGCTACACCTCTC